>NC_044192.1:2228144-2339560 GCF_900880675.1 Sparus aurata | reverse complement strand
GAAATCTGATATTTAACGAGTGTGCGTGTTCATCATTATCATTATTTCCTGTGAGCTCTTTAATAAATAAGAGCATAACTCATGTGTGCACGAGGCTGCAGCTCAGTTTATATGAAGGTCAATGGAACAAGTGCCACTCGAGGTTTTATTAGCAATTTTTGAGAATCATCCAAATAAGAACCCTCCTGAGGTTTCGACAGACTTCCAGTAACATCTCATGTGTTTGTGTTAAAGTCTTTGTTCTCGAGCTGTCGACACAGACACAACTATCATCTCTAAAAACATTAAATCTGACAGCTTGAAGCTGATTTAATAGCGGGCTCTCTGTCTGAAGGATGTCCGTGATGTCGTGTGTGGCAGCAGCTGACGTCAGCGCGTGAAATCGGCGAGGCGGACCACACACGGCACAGCTGAGCGGAGACAGTGGAGGGACTGTACGCTGCAGGACGTTAGTGTCACCACAGCATGAAGGAAGATGATTTAATACACCACTTATGTGTGTGTGTGTGTGTGTGGGTGGACACACAGAACATTATGTGCGGACCCACCAGTCAGCCGAGCGGTGAAGGGCTCCCTCGGACTGAAGGGACATTTTCCTCGGCCCGACTCCAGGGAGGAGACAACATGAAGGACGGCTCCTGCAGGAGAGAGACCACACACAAACACAGAACCGTCAGCCGCAGGACGGAGAGGAAACTGACCCTGCGTCCACTCTCTCTGATGGATCTCTTTCTTCTATGATGTTGACTGTCAGAGGACAACAGCAGCTCTACAGAGAGCGACTGACTGAGTCTAAGTGACTGACACCACACAGGATGTTCAGAACTGAACTCCACTGATGCTGCATCGAAAATATCTGAGTTAGACGTCACAATAATCTGCAGGAACAAGAACAAAATGCACCAACAAACATCGAAATCTGAGCTTGTATCGGTGAGCATCTGTAGACTCAACATGTGGACTCAGGTGTGTTCACCTCTGTGTTGTGTCCCAGGTGCAGGTACGTGCACTGTGGATGGAAAGCTCCGGTACCACAAGCATAAACATGAGTCTTATTGAACGGCTGCAGCAGCCGCACGAAGTTGGCGCAGTCCGTCTGAAAGTCACACAGAACACAAGGAAATATATCAACATTTGTTTTAATCTATTGTTCTCTTAATTACTAAACGATGTGACAAGCTTTCATCATGACATCAGGACTGAATATGAACCATTAGAACCATATTAGAACAACAACAACAACAACAACAACAACAACAACAACAAAAAGAAAAAGACGAAGAACAACAACAACAACATAAAGAAGAAGAAAAACACAACAACAACAACAAAAAAAAAAGAAAAGACGAAGAACAACAACATAAGAAGAAGAAAACGAAGAGAAAAGAAGAAGAACAACAACAACAAAAAAAGACGAAGACAACACAACAACATAAAGAAGAAGAAACGAAGAAGAAAAAAAGAAGAACAACAATTACAACAACATAAAGAAGAAGAAAACGAAGAAGAAAAAGAAGAACAATAACAACAACCACAACAAAAAGAAGAAGAACAACAACATAAAGAAGAAGAAAACAAAGAAGAAAAAGAAGAAAAAGAAGAACAACAACATAAAGTAGAAGAAAACGAAGAAGAAAAAGAAGAAGAAGAAAAAGAAGAACAATAACAACAACAACAAAAAGAAAAAGAAACGAAGAAGAAAAAGAAGAAGAAGAAAAGGAGAATTACAATAACAACAACAACAACAACAAAAAGAAGAAAACGAAGAAGAAAAAGAAAAGAAGAAGAAAAGGAGAAGAACAATAACAACAACACACAACAAAAAGAAGAAGAACAACAACAACATAAAGAAGAAGAAACGAAGAAGAAAATGAAGAAGAAGAAAACGAAGAAGAACAATAACAACAACAACAACAACAACAAAAAGAAGAAGACTCCTACTGTTCTCTTTAATTACTTAACGATGTGTCAACCTTTCATCACTACATCAGGACTGAATATGAACTCTTACCTCCAGACTTTTCCCTGCCAGCCTGCAGTGCTCCACATGTTCTCTAGCAGCCGGCCAGTAAATCTGATCAGAAGATAAAAAGCTTTGAGTTGAAATGATCCAACACCCGGACGGTCAGACGGGTTCTGATGTGTTACTGTCTCACCGTACGAGTGGGCAGATCCAAGCTGTCGGGGCTCAGCAGGTAGATGTGGTCTTTCCCTCCGACCAGCAGCCATCCCTGGTCCTCGTCCAGCAGCAGAACCTGGTACCCGCCGCTGACTCCACCCTGCCAGAACACCGCCGACCCGTTCCTCAGATCTGAGAGAAGAAACAGGAAGACATCAGGAACAAATCCAGCAGCTCCTCAATTCATCCTCAACACTTTTAATGTCATGACTTCTCCAACAGACTGATGTTAGAATAACTATAATAACTTTACAGAAACATTCAACATCGCCTGCTCGTGAGGAGGCATCAGTATCAAACTGAGTCGGCTTCACGGCCAGTTAAAGTTCCTTGTGGTGTGTTCAAGTGAAACCATTTGACTGATTTGTCCCCCACACGGAGCAGCTCGTGAGTCCGGCCGCAGAGCCTCTGGTCTCTCGGGGGAGTCGGTGTTAAAGCAGGCAGAAAACGACCTGAACAAGCAGAACAAATTAACCCTGAAGCTCAGCCGCTGCCCTGCTGATCGGCTGCTCGGCCGCCGCACTGTTGACTCTGTCAGCCGGCGCTCCCCGAGCTGTAAATGATCACCGGAGCGAGGAGGGAAAACGACCCGGTTTCACTCCAGAATGTAATAATTCTGACGTGGAGACGTTTATACAACCATAATAATGACATAGTCCAAGTTTTTGTTTCAGTTATTTGCAGTAAAGATGTTTTAACTGGCAGCATTTTCCTCACTCGAGCGGATCTGAAAGCTAAAACGATTATTTAATTAATCGATAAAAAAATATCTACTCCTGAAAAGCTCCCTGTGGGATGTTTCTTTAATATGAAACAGTGTTTCAGACTTTAACTTGATCTTTGTTTTGCTCTCCGTGCAAACTTTCTGAGAAGTCAAGTCAGCTGTTGGTAAATCCTTGGTCTCCAGCTGTAAACTCGGGTAAAAGTAAAAACTAATTAACCTTGAAATTCTTGACGTGTTTCTGTCGCTGAGTGCTGCAAAAGAATCCCCTGAGTGAGCCGAAGGAAATTAAGCGTGAAGCTCCTCAAGTCATTCAGTGAGTGAAGAAGTGGAGACACTGCTGGGTGTCCCGATGTCTTTGAATGCAGCACGGCACATTTGTCACAACTCAGCACCAACAGAACCGTTTAAAAAGGAATAAATCTTCTCTGACGATCACATGCTTTCAGCAGAACACCAGAACTTCTGTCTGATAACCAGCGAAGAAGAGAAACATCAGAGACACGAAGTGTGTGACGTCATTTACACACCTCATCAAAACATGATGAGGTGAGCTGTCAATCAAAGTGGTTCTTCAGTCTGACAGAGAAAAACTCATGTACAGAGGAGAGAAGAAGAAGAAGAACAACAACAACATAAAGAAGAAGAAACGAAGAAGAACAAGAAGAACAACAGCAACAAAAGGAAAAAGAAGAAGATTAAGAAGATGGACATAAAGAAGAAGAACAACAACAACAACAAAAAGAAAAAGAAGAAGAACAACAACAACATCAAGAACGAGAGGAACAACAACAACAAAGGAAAAAGAAAAGAAGATGAAGAAGATGGATATAAAGAAGAAGAACAACAACAACAACATCAACAACAAATAGAAAAGAAGACAAAAAGACAAAAAGAACAAACAACAAAAAAAAAACAACAACAACAAAAAGAAAAAGAAGAAGAACAACAACAACATAAAGAAGATGAAGAGCGAAGAAGAACAAGATGAAGAAGAACAAGAACAAGTACAAGAACAAAAAGAAGAAGAAGAAGAACACAATTCTATTTGCACATGACAGAAATGAGTGTTTGGATTCCGTTAGATTAATTTGACTGATGCCGTTTGTTTTTTGCAGATTTTGTACGTGTATCTCAGTAATAAGTTTCCTTACATATATTAATTTCACTCCACATGTGTTGAATCTATAAACTACAGGTTTTTTAATTCTTATAAACTGTTACAAATGTTCCTGGTGTTCATTCAGTCCACACACACACACACACCACACACACACCACAGACACACACACACACACACACACAACACACACAGATAACATTAAGCCTGCAGCGTTCCTTCATCTATCAGTAATATGATCAAACATCGTCTGTCACATCTGTTCATGGTGCAATTATGAGATCTTCACAGCTCATTTGTCATTAAGACAGTCTCACACACACACACACACACACACGCACACACGCGCACACACACCACACACACACACACACACACACACACACACACACACACACACACACACTCCAGACTGGTGGACCATGAAAGCAGTTTATTACGATCAGTCTCAAACCTGCTTGGTTTGGTTCTGGTGACACTTTGGGGTAAAATAACTCCATTCAGGTTCTTAACTTACATAAACAACGTAGCTCATAATGTAAGTTACATAATTCACACACATTTATTTATTTACATTACACAAATTAAAAACAAACCACTCTTGGTTTCTGGAGAGAAAGTCCAGTTTACGACACATCCACCAACCAGAACCATTATCACGACTGGTCATGTTCTGAGAACCAGCTCAGAAACAAACAGACTGTTGGACGGTCCAGCTCAGATGTTCGTACAGTCTCAGCCTGAAGTCCAACAGAGCCGGAGACAATAAAAGAGCGCAGCGTCTCGGTCTACATACGTGCTGCACTTGGCTCTGATTCAGCCCGTCCCACAAGATCTCATCCATCAAGTGGACCAACGATGGGAAATAGAGCGTCTGATGAAAGCGAGCGCAGCAGGAGATATCTCACAGCTCTCTCTGAGGGGGACGCGCTGGAAAACATGACATGAAATACTGACGAGGAGAGGAAACCAAAACGCTTTACGTCACACACAACCGCCGTGTGCTCACATCTGCCACGTCTGGGACGAGGCGTCCATTAGTTTCCCTGATAACTCGGATCACCTCCCACATTATTTTAAAGAAAAGTGCATTAAAAATGTGTAAAAACAGAAGAGTGTCCACAGCAGAGTCTGTTCTGACTGAAGGGAGTTAAAGTGTTTAAAGATAAAGATTAAATGCATTAAAGAGCGCAGCAGTGTTGATGAGTCAGTCTGGATGTAATTCAGCTAAACGAGACCTGCAGCTGATGTTGATTACGTCTGATTGGTCGGTGGTGATCTGGATCTCTGCTGATTGGTCAGTGACATGAGGTCACGGCCTCGTCACATCTTGATTCAGGTGAAGGCTTTTAGTTCTGCATTAATTCTTATGTTACGTTTGTATCTGTGACCGTGGCAACCGGATCGGTTAGTTTAAGACAAACAGGAGGATGTTTTCTTACTTTTGATGTAAAGTTGAAACGTTCAGTTCTACGTCAACATTTATTCTGGTGACCGGGCTGTCAGACATGTTTTATCTGCTGGTTTAAATCAACCCAATCACTTCTCTGCCAATCATGGAGATGTTGAAACTTTTCATTAGGTTCAATTTTCAATTTTGAGTTGTGACGACGCTGTGACAATGCTCTGGTTAGGAAGTTCGGAAAAGATCATGTTTTGGCTTAAAACACCTGGTTCTGGTACCACTGACACAGCTGGAAGAAAACCAGATGTCTCATTAACAAATCTGAAGACTGTCTGGATCAGTCATCTCACCTTTTCTGGTGTTTTATAGACAAATATAACTTTCATTTTGTAAAACAGGGCAAAAAGATGTTGAGTTTCCAGAGAACAGACAACAACAAACAAGATCCAAATCTTGGTTTTGAAAAATATCTTTGTAGACTTCTGTACAACAGAACAAGTGTGAACATCTGAGTGTGTTGCTCATTATATACACTGCATATATACATTATATATACTGTATATATACATTCTGTGTGAGTGATTGAGTGCCTGTAATCAAGGAGGTGATTAAAACTGAATCAGGTCGTTCTGTGCGTGAGAGTGTCGGTGTTACTGAACACGTCTTTTCTTAAATTGGTTCGTAACAGTTTAAAAAGCAATTTATCAAAAGTACTTGAGGTGAAGAGTTACACAGCGCTTAATAAACGGATATAAAACTTAAAAAATCAGAGTCACTTTCACAGATAATGTCTGTTTTCCCAGATATTATAACACGTAAGAATATCTGGAAAATCTTGGATTAAATGTCTTTTGTTCTTCTTCTTTTATTCCACATATGATTTTATCATTATTCTTTCATCTTCTCCACTCTGACAGCAGCAGACTCTTGAACACAGATAAACTCTCCACATGTTCACACTGAGTGTTTCTGATTGGCGGCTCGCTTCACTGTGCAGCCGATGTTTTCACAGGACGACTCGCTGACGATCGTCTCCGTCACGTCTTGTTACAGTTTAATCAACAGGATCATTTCCAACAACCGCTCAGAGCTGAAGCTAAACCAGCCGTGAATCTGTGTGTGTGTGTGTGTGTGAATCTGTGTGTGTGTGTGTGTGAATGTGTGTGTGTGTGTGTGAGTTCAGGATAATGACGAACATTTGTTAAATACTTGAGGCAGAAGAAATGCTGTGGGAGAGCTTGGTGCGTGCCGAACACCTGTGCAGCACACATGTGTGTGTGTGTTACTGAGCGTGTGTGTGAGCGTGTGTTACTGAGTGTGTGTGTGTGTGTGTGTGTGTGTGACAGAGACCAATTGAAAGAATCATTCACTGTGAGAAGGTCTGCGAGTGTGACTGAGCGGAGGAGTGAATATGAGTCTGTCTAACATCTGTGTTTGTGTGTGTGTGTGAGTATGTGTGTGTGTGTGTGTGTGTGTGTGTGTGTGTGTGTGTGTGATTGATTGTTTCACGTGATGAACACTGATTGCCTGCAATCAGGAAGGTGATTAAAACTTGATTTGCTTCATTAAAACAGTTTGTGTGAGCAGGACGGAGAGAAACTTCAACCTCTCGTCCTGCTAATGTGAACTTTTCCAAACTAAGAGTTTCTGTGCCGGCACTGAACCTGAGCACCAGCACAGCGTGTCACGACAGGAAACTGAAAAACTGGACCTAAAGAAAAGTTTAAACATGTCCACGATTAGCAGAAAAGAAACCAACATTTTTCTCTGGTGACTGAGTTGAATGAAAACCAGCAGATAAAACACAAACACAGCTCAGTTTTTATTTTGCGTCCTTGATCTGATTTGTCACTTTGAGGAAAAATTCCCTGATCTATAAAATAACTTCACAGCAGACGAGCTCATTAACATTTATACAAGTGTGTTAGAAGTTTGTTTCCACTGCTGGTGGAGGACAACAGGAAGAGATCAATAAATAGTTTCTTAAATGAGGTCTGATGTCATCAAACTTTCAGGACTGTTTGTCGAAACCTTTGATTGTTTATCAGAATAGCAGCTGATTAATATTCTGGCCGATCTGCTGATTGATAAATTGACTAAACATTGCAGCGAGTTGACTCATGACTCAGCATCTGGCTCCGTCCCTGCTGACACTTTAACAGTCTGATGATGCAGCGGTTTTTGGCGCATCACCATTTTCCTCTGAAGATTTTCCACAATAAAACAAACTTCACGTAAAAGTTCCGGGTGTCTGTTCTGGATCCAGCTGATGTCGACGACTCGCTGACTGTTGGAGGAACTGAAAGAACCAACATGAGCTGCTGCACTGTGACATGCTGGTCTGAGGCTTCACGGGTTGTTAAAGAGGACCAGTGGATACAAACGTGTCCCAGAGATCAACGCCATATTTGTTTCACACACGCACACACACACGTCTGTTCAGTGTAGCAGACTTCAGAGGAACACGTCTGAAGTTTTTATTCCGAGACGTTTGATCCAAAACCTCATTTTTGCTTCACTGCTAAACTTTTATGGACAACACATGAAAACAGCCTCTGTTGTTTATCAAAGCTGGATAAAAGATTATATATTTATCAGAGCTTTAATGAAGCCATTAAAAAGAGTTTCACAAACAACCTGCCAACAGCTGTGGACCTGCTGAGACTCACTCAGCTGAACCAACCGGCTTCTTTATTCCTGTTTCAAACGGTCAAAGAAGCAAAAATAATAAATCATTATGACACAGAAATTAAGAAATGAGCTCAAGAACACATCAACGTTGAATAATCTCACCGTCAGTCCACCGTTATAGAAAATTTTTTAGGTCTCATTTCACATTTAATTATTCAACTTTGTTCCTCAGCTGATTCCTGAGACCTCCGACAAAGTTTAGAAGAATAACACGACGTGACATGTTTGGTTGTTTCTGACGACAGGAGACGAGAAGCGAGTGACGTGATTTACATCTGCAGAGGAAACGATTTCTCTCCCTCGAGCTGTTGAGCAGCTGAAACCCTCTCGGTTTATTTTACAGGACGTGGCCTCCGTCAGCTTCACACGACCACCTGAGTGACGGAGGCCTCACCCCACGCTGAGAGCGAGGAGGCTGTTATCGCTCGCAGATAAAAACACGGTGATAAGATACGACCAGACAGACACACAGACCGTCTGCTCTGTGTCTGATAATTCTGATTATCACTGCTGTTAAATACCAAACACGTTATGACGCACCGGCAACGCCTTCGGTTTATATCTAACACAAGAACACAGACAACAACATCAACTTTTACTTTTTCTGTTGAAGATGTGTTTCCCCGATGTTCACTGTCCAGAAAGAAACTTAGATTTTTCAGCATCTTCTAAAAGTTTCACAGCGACATGATGACAGCTGTACGTCCAGTGTTTTCATCAATGTTGGTGCGATCATCAACAACCATCAGATATCCAGACAGAAATCCTGCTTTTATACATTTATGAACCAGACTGATGTGGTCACAGTGGCTGTGAGGCGTTCAAAGACCAGGACTGTCACACCAGCAACCAAACAAAAAGGGGCAACAGGAGCCTCTAAAATGTATAGAACCATTACAAACTATCATCTGTGGGATCCATTTTGGTAACGTTCATGTTCAGATCATGATTTCAGTTCTGTTAATGAAAATCTGTTTATCTTTACGACTCACGTACATGTACAGGAATTTTAGTTTTGGAATATGTTCAATACTAGTAATTATTTCAGTTCAATATCCATTTTTAAGTTGTGTCAACACTGTGCTTCATGCTGTGCTGAGGTTTACACACAGTTAGGGTTCAGAAAACATCACGATTAGACTTTTAATTCTTGGTTCTGTCACCACGAACATGGCTTGAATTGTCCCGACAGCACGTGTTCCTGTTCTGTTGCCAGAATCACGGCTGGAACAGTCCGTCCACATGTTGTTCTGGAGACTGGAGCGACTGTGATGCTCTGTTGGACCGTAAGATGGTCAAAGTCAAAAGCAGCTGAACTTGTTTCAGGATCTAAAAGATGTTTTGAATCTTTATTTAACTGCTTCAGTCATCCACACATCGAGCTCTGATCCGTCACAAAGTACAAAGGTTGATCTAACGCAGCTAATTTAGCCTCCTGGTGTGTAGATATAAAGGTTTCTGTTCTGGCATCGAGCTCATGTTTGATCTCTAAAACAGTGATCTTGTGTTTCCTGTGAGTCAGGAGCATCTCTGGCTTCAGTTAGCACGTGCTAACACTTACAGACGACCGGAGGGAGCGCAGCATCTCACGGCTCACATGTTCAACATTTGGATTCAAATGAAAGCAGATCTGCAGGATGATAGAAACCAAAACCCCCCCCGGCCGCCCTGACACCGCGCCCTGCGAGGAGACACTGACCGGCTACGTATCCCACATCCCACATCCGCACGTGAAGCGGCGGTGGTGAAGAAGTTCCTCGCCCACATTTGGAGTTAATACTAATATCAGACAGCTGACATCATCAGACTCCCAGGAGGCATCGTGGTAAAACAAACTGGACTTCACAAGACTTGAAGACAGTGGTGTGCACAGACTTTTTGAAGGGCAGGGGCGAAAAGAAGGGCACTTTAGTGCACGTTTTGGCTTCCAAGAGGGCACTTTAACGTGCGTTTTGGCTCCCAAGAGGGCAGTTTAGTGTGTGTTTTGGCTCCCATGAGGGCACTTTAGCACATGTTTTGGCTCCCAAGAGAGCACTTTAGCACATGTTTTGGCTCCCAAGAGGGCACTTTAGCGCGTGTTTTGGCTCCAAAGAGGGCAGTTTGTCTTGTTTTAACTAGTCAAGGGGGCAGTTTAGTGTGTTTTTGCCAACCAAGAGGGCACTTTGGCGTTTTTTTTTGGCTCCCAAGAAGGCACTTTAGCACGTGTTTTGGCTCCCAAGAAGGCACTTTAGCACGTGTTTTGGCTCCCAAGAGGGCACTTTAGCGCGTGTTTTGGCTCCAAAGAGGGCAGTTTGTCATGTTTTAAACAGCCAAGGGGGCAGTTTAGTGTGTTTTGCCAACCAAGAGGGCACTTTGGCACGCTTTTTGGGTCCCAAGAAGGCACTTTAGCGCACGTTTTGGCTCCCAGGAGGGCACTTTAGTGCGCGTTTTTCAACAATTGGGCCACGACGTCCCCCCCTTGTGCACATCACTGCTTGAAGATGAGATGAATTACTTCTGAAACTCAAAGCAGAAGCTTCTTTAGCGCCGTTAGCTTCTAAAGAAACAGAAGATACCGAGAGAAGCAGAGCAGGAGGACAGATGAGTTTATATGTGTGATTAAAAACAGAAGAAGACGTGAAAGAGTTGCAGCGTGCTGTGACTCCGGGTTAAATCAATAAATCAGACGCTCATGTTGTGCCAGTTTGGACTGCAGGAGCTCTTTGAGAGAAAAACACCAGCAGTGAGATGTGTGTTAGTGGTCTTCTTCTGTGGTTTGATTCACTCAGACTGTCATGCAAGAGCAAAAAACAGCTTTCAATGCCGTTTAAATCAGGTGGTGTCTGTTGGCTCAGCCTGTGATCGTTTAGCTCTTTACGCTTATCTCCTCACAGTATTTATCTCTCTTCACTGAAGGCTGTTTTATACCAGATATCTCAGCTGTAACTCAGAGAGACAAAGTAGACACTCTCGCCAGCGCCACAGATTCTGTGATTCAAGGAAAGTTCTGGTTCACATCTGCTCTGACGAGCACGCCAGCGCTCCTCGTCGAGGCCTCGTCACAGCTCTGTTAAAAACATTTCACAATCAGCTTAATTCATTCCAACAGAGTCGCCACGAGATGTTTCACTAGTTCAACTTCAGTAAACTCAACAACCGTCTTGGTGGTCCTCCAAAATGGAGGCAGCTAACAGCAGTTTGGTACCTTTATTTTTTAATTTACTGTCAAAAACTTGTTTCAGATGGTTTGTAAGCACTTAAAGGGATATTCTGGTGTAAATTTAATCCATGGTCTAACACACCGTGAAACTGTGTTAGACTCCCTCTCGAGAGATCAAGTTAGCAGGCCGCTAATTTACGGAGTTTTATCAACCTCAGAAACGACCACACGACAACAATACACTGCAGTAAATGGATTCAAATATAAACCGCCACCAAAAAGCCACAAATAATGCTCAGAACAGCACCAAACTTCAGCAACAGTACAAATAGGGTCTCAGCACATAGTCCGGGGCATCTAACCTCCGCTAGCTTAGCTGGATTTCTATTGTGAAGCTAAAAACAGATTTCAACTCTCCTCCATCAGCTTCCGGGTCGGGGAAGTCCCGACGCGACGATTACCGAGTGCGGTTTAGAAATGCTCAATTCCGTTCTTTTCCCTGTCCGCTCTCGATAATAACTGTTATAAACTGGCAGGTAAGACACATATGAACTTTGATTGCTTTTCCATGGAGTCATAATCATACATTTTCATCCATGAGCCGCGGAACTCTACTGCACTCGGTAATCGACTCGTCGGGACTTCCCGTCAACAGGAAGCTGCTGCAGAAGAGTGGTAAATTTAGTCAGCTTTTCAGTAGAAATCCAGCTAAGCTAGCGGAGGTTAGATGCCCCGGACTATGTGCTGAGACCCTATTTGTACTGTTGCTGAAGTTTGGTGCTGTTCTGAGCATTATTTGTGGCTTTTTGGTGGCGGTTTATATTTGGATCCATTTACTGCAGTGTATTGTTGTCGTGCGGTCGTTTCTGAGGTTGATAAAACTCCGTAAATTAGCGGTCTGCTAACTTGATCTCTCGAGAGGGAGTCTAACACAGTTTCACAGTGATTTAGACCATGGATTAAATTTACACCGGAATATCCCTTTAAAGAGTTACTGGTGCATAGAGAAGAAACCAAACTACGCTAACCAGCTAACAAGTTTGCTAAATGAACATTATCAAACATTTTTAAACATTATTTTCCATCTTCATGTATTATTTTTAAATAACTAGCAGACTAATGTTGAACAAAATGTCAAGAAGGCATTAACAGGACAGTGAAGAGAGAACAGAGAGAAGCTGTTGTGACTGAACAGCGCTAATCCAAGCTAGCATGTTAGAGGTTAACTCGCAGCTACAGCCGGTTCTCCAGGACCAGCACCGAGCTGTGGAGCCAATTTGAAACTGTGTAATTACAACAACACGTGAAGCGCTGAGGGCTGAAGCGACTTCCCCCAAAACATTAAATCATTTCATCCACATCCAAGATGGTGGGGGGTGAAACCGCAAGAAGCTCTGGGGGGGTTCTGGTGTTACTCAAGGACTCGTCAGATGGTTCAGATGGACCGGCGCTGGTGTCTGGGGGAACTATCACGAATGGATTAAATATGTAGTTTTTCCTCCAGCAGAGAAACTAAATGTGAGGTCCCGCCCGCCGTCCTCAAGGTCGCTGTTATCCTGGTAACATGAGAGAAGTACAGAGCGACACTTAACTCTGCTACAGGTCTGAAACTGAACTCTTCTGTTTGTTGTTCTAATGAATTCAGGTAGCGATGTCTCCCTCCTCCTCCTCCTCCTCCTCCTCCTCCTCCTCCTCCTCCTCCTCCACCTCCTCCTCCTCCTCCTCCTCTCTTCCTCCTCCTCCTCCTCCTCCACCTCCTCCTCCTCCTCCTCCTCCTCTCACTTCATCTGACAGGACACATCCGGACCGACCCGTCGTCCAGAGGAACGTTTACCGGCCTGAACACAGGACTCAGGATCAGACAGTTTCTTTAACAACTGAGTCTTTTAATTTGTTGTTTTAATTGTTTTTATTTCGTATATTTTAACGTATCAGTGCTTTGATTCAATTTGTCTTCTTCAGCAGTTTCATAACTGTGTTTTATTCATATAAAGCTGTTTGTTTTGTAAATGCGGCGCCAAAACTAAACACCAACCTGCTACATTAGCTGCTAGCTGCTAGCTGGAGCCCAGATGTTCTCGTGTTTCTGTTGTGGTCCGTCCGTGGAAACGTGCTGTGTAAATAAAGTTTGACGGATTGAAGCTCGGCGGTGGCTCATGTTTCGACCCCAGTCTAAACACTTCCTGGTCTGGCTGCGAGGTGATGTTTGTTTTTCATAGCAGATCCAGTAGCAGGCGGCGAGCCGAGCACGGGATGAAGTCAAGGACGGCGACCATTTTGGGTCAACGAGAGTCAGAGTATCAATAACTAACAAGGTCTGTGTGTTTCTGTTAGCTAAACATTTAATCTGCGGACCTTCCTCTCCTCCTCCATCACCTCCTCCATCCTCCTGCAGGAAACTCACACTGACGAGATGTCGCTTCACTTTTCCTCTGTTTTCTTCTTCATGTTATAAATGAAGACACTGTTGTTTGATAAGTCGAGCACCTCCAGCACTCATCTCTCCTCTTCACTGCCTCCTTCAACCCTTTTCTCCTGTTTCCATTCAGCCCACCCACCACCTTCTCCCTCCACCACCTCCTCCTCCTCCCTCGTTCAGGTTCAATGACAGAAACTCAACCAGCAGATTCCTCCCTGAGGCAGCTCGAGCTCGTGATCTCACTCCCTCTTCTCCTCCTCGCTTCCTCTCACAACAACTGACCTGAGGTCGACTGTAGGAAACAAAAGACACAAAGAAAACAAGAGGAGACAAAAAGGAAAAGAAAAACACTTCCTGTGTGCTTCTTTTTCTTCCCCTTCACTTTCCTTTTCGTTCAGTTTTTTCCTCCGAAGTCTCAAATATAACATTTACCTGTCGTGTTATTTATCCACAGACTTTGTTGTAGGAACTATTTCCTTTCTAACGAACTTCACCTGTCGATCATCATCTCCTCACAGACGCAGCCTGTCCTCATTAGAAAAACGACCGTATATGTTGATTGTGAAAGCAGCTGATGACGACCCGTATATATATATATATATATATATATATATATATATGTTTCTAAGTTAAGCTGCAGCGTCTACAGGAGCAAAGGAGGAAGTCAGCTGGAGTGGAGCGACTACATCCACGTAGAAATGAGGACGAGACCAAAAGTCAGTGATGAGTTTTTATAACTGAGAAACAAAGTTAACTCATGTCACGTAACTTAAATTAAGTATGAAAGGCGCGTGTGATATTCCAGTACTGATGATAACTGTGACATTAACAAATTAAATATTGATATTGTGTCATTAAAAACACATCATGTGACTCATCCAGCAAAGATTTGGGATTTTTCTGAGGTTTTTCTGGTCGACTTTTCACTCTTGATTACAGACTCTCTCTCCTCCCGACACTCAGATGTTGCGGGTTATTTATTTGCCAGAGAAGAGACACAACACACAGTTAAAGTTCATGATAAAGAAAGTGTGAATTTGTTCAGTGAAAGTTTGGTACGAATAAAACAAAACACAGCACACAAATAATAATGAAAAGTGTAAAAGGAGTCAATGATGACACATTTAGGGAGAATATGTAAACTTCTATGAATAGATTAAAACAGAAGAGGTAGTGAATACAATTATACTTGGATATTTAAGTACATTTACTCCAGTAAGTGACTTTCACTTTTACCAAAGTAATATTTTAATATACAAAAAACTCGGGAAGTCACACCAAAATCCATCATAGGTGGATAAATAACTACAGGTAAGAGGAAAACAGGCCTTTGTATACGTGATTGTTGGATGAACTGTCCCTTTAATGCTGATTATAAAGAAAGAACTGAACCATTTTTTGAATTTATCTGAACATTTAACTGATATTCTGAACCTTCCTGTTAATTCTGACTCAACATCTGGAACAAAATAAGAGATAAATCATGAAAAACAGACGATTATTAACGGACAGACACACTGAAATAAACGTCCTCGGGTCTAAAAGCCTCTGAAGTGTTTACGTGATGTGAAGAGCTTCACAAACAGTTTACACGAGGACTGATGGATGTCCTGATGTCTCCACCTCCTCCTGACACGAAGCAAATTACTTCTACATTGTCAGAGTCAGAGAAGAAGACGGACGATGGACCGACAGAACTTAAAGGTCCCATATTATACTGTTTCTCATCAATTTCACACAGCTGTCAGAGGTCCAACAACTCTGTATTCGATATGTATTGCTCCAAACACATCATGGTCCTGAACTCCAGCTGTCTAAAAGTCGCTCTGCTGAGGTCTGTTCACAGCACTCTGTTTCTGTGCCTGCACCTTTAAATGCTAATGAGCTCCGTCTGTCAACACCTACTTGGGGAGCCTTGCCTGCTACGTCACTCTCAGGGAGGGGAAGCCCCTTATGCTAACGGTAGCATGCGCTAATGTTTACGGTGGATGTAACACTATGGCTCACAGAGATTTTTCCGTTCAACCGAACCAGTTTGACCCAGAATCGGACCCAGAAGGAGAGGCTCCTGAAGAAGTACAGACTCTGCGGCTGCAGCAGGACGTTTCAGAATGGTTAGTGTGTCTGAATAATGTTAGTTTGTTTGTATGTGTTGTTACAGTTACTACCATGTAGCTAACGGCTAACAGCTAGCGAAAGCTGTGTTTGTCTCCAACACAGTCTCCAAACTCTTGGACACTGTTTGCATCGTCTCTGTCTCCAGTCCGCACATGTTTCCAGACTTTTTACTGTGACAACAAAGCTCCATCATAATATCACTAAACTCGATTCAAACGCCATTGCATAGCGGACTGAAGTGGAGCTAACTAGTTAGCCAATTTCCGTTACATAACGAAAAGAGCAGAATCTGAACAGCCTGTAGGAGTGCCGTGTTACCAGTGGGTGGGCTGCAGAGACCATGCAGGAATCAGTGGTTTTCCTCATTCTGGGAGTTGGCAGGCTCAGGGAGGACCAGCTTATATATGTAGAGAGCAGAGAAAACGTGTTTTTTATGATATGGGACCTTTAAAAAACAAGTTGATTTTGATGCTAATTCCTGTTTCATTCTGCTCGTGTGTGTGTAAACGTCTCTAATTCGTCTCCAGGAGGCCTCAGCATCACATCCTCACTTCCTCACTTCCTAACATCCTCACTTCCTCACTTCCTCACTTCCTCACATCCTAACATCCTCACTTCCTCACTTCCTCACATCCTAACATCCTCACTTCCTCACATCCTCACTTCCTCACATCCTCACTTCCTCACTTCCTAACATCCTCACTTCCTCACTTCCTCACATCCTAACATCCTCACTTCCTCACATCCTAACACCCTCACTTCCTCACATCCTCACTTCCTAACATCCTCACTTCCTCACATCCTCACTTCCTAACATCCTAACATCCTCACTTCCTCTTCATCCCGCCGCTCCGCTCGCAGCTTTAAATCACTCTTAAAGAGTTTCCCTTTGAACCTCGACACAGACGACTGCAGCCGTTTAATATATCAAGTTTCAGCATTCAGGGTAGAAAAAATCCAAAGTGCCTCAGACAGAAAATAACTTAACCAGCTATTATCCCAGCAGCCAGGTCACATCTATTTATCCTGAGTTTAACAGATCCAGGCCAACGGGCGTCAGAACAATGACGGGCTTGTTGGACCGCTACAGAAACGATGGCCCAGGTTCATCAGTTTGGTTTCAGCAAACTGTTTTAGTTCCATGTTGGTCTCCAGCCCATTCTTCAACATAATGAAGCTGCTCATTGTTTGTTTTTACTTGACATTCACCAAAAACATGTCCAAGGAAAAACCAAATGTCTTGATTAGTTCATAAATGTGTTCAAGGTACCTTTTAACTGTAAAAAAAACTACCAGAAAAACAAACAATGACACCACAACCTCGGCTTAAAAAGACTGTAAAAACATCTTTTCCAACCACTTTGGATTCTCTGGGTTTTCAGAGACTTGGATTTCACCAGACAAGATGTACGGAGCCATTTTATGTCTCCAGCTACTTCAGCTGTTTTGCTGTGAAGCTCCAGAAATGTTTTGTGCTACAAAACTTCATCCACATTTTCATCATCACGAAGGGAGGAGAGGGACTGAACTCTCATTTTTGGGGGAACTGTTCCTTTAAACTTGTTAAGTTCATAAACTTATTAAATCAGACTTTAAATGTGCTTTCAATATTGAAACAATCTTAGAATTACATTTACACAAACCAACATTTTAATATCAACAGTGGATCAAACGACGAGTCGAATCGATCGCGGTGATTCTTCAACGTTTTTACAGTTTTTGTTTGAACTTTTCTGACTTTATTCATTAACTTCGTCTGAAAACAGGCCGTCGTTAGAAGCGACTAAGAGTAATCATTTTAATTCAGAGTGACTTCAACTTTTCAAGGACACATTATCTCTCATGTCCACGAATAAACATCCAAAAATCTGCTTAGAAAAAAGACCATTCAGAACTTGCCCTGGAATCTTCACATTTTTAAGTTGTCTTCAGTTTTTAAGAAATCCAGTGATACTTATGTGTACATTTATGGTCACACTGCACTCAGGAAGTGCAAATAGCTAATTCGGCAAACTTTTAATGACATAGTGACAGCAGATGTGACGAGCTTCATCATTTACACCTGTGGAAATCTGCCCTGTGTTAACAGATTTGTAAAAGAAGATAAATAAATTGACACGACAGAAAAGAAAGTATAATAAAAGAGGGATCTGGCGAGAGATTTAGACACAAGTAAAAAACACCAATTATTATTAATTACACACACACACACACACATTAACTTCACACATTAGCTCGGTGGTGTTACCTCTCTGTCACCAGCCTCTCCCTGAAAACCACAAATCATCTTCGGCAGGCAGCAGCGTGTCGTCACCAACAGGCTACAACTCACAACAGAACCATAAATCACGCGGGACGACGTGTTCGCTGCGAGGCTTTCAGTCCAGCCTGTGAGGATCAGTTTCCACTGGTTCCAGTCTGGTCCTGTTAGATTCACTCTGCAGGTCCAAACGCTGAAAATGCCACGAGAATTAACTCCTGCAGTAACGATCCCGCCGCTTCAGACAACTCGTTTATTAAAAATAAGCGTCTACCAGCGACTTTCTCAGGATTCTTTATCGACAGTAAGTTAGCAATAAGATACCTGTATGAAGTATATGTGTGGTAAACACCATAAGAATCATCAAAATCACTGCACTCACAGTTCAACCTAAACTCCAATAAGCAGAGATGCTGTGACTTTCCCTCCCTGCGGTGTGATACATCATAACAGCCCCTTTTAGATAGAAAAGGTGGAACATTTGCTGCAATGTGCCGCCTTGTCTTTCTAAAATGGAGGCGTAATATTCCTCTTTTTCCAAAAAGCCGTGACATGAAGCACGAAGTTGGGCGTGAACAGTGAAGCAGGTCGAATTTGTCTTCAAAATAAGAGCTTTACATTGCACCCCATTGGAGTTTAGAACTGGGTTCTTAGCGGGGGGCTTTTAATTTGAAAGTAGTGACCGTTAGTAGCTTGCGGCTACAACAACAAGCGGACAACCAAACAGCTACAAAGATCGAGGAGACGCTGCATCTCCTGGATCTCAGCGGCTGTCCAGTTGCTCATCTTGACGTCCGCGGGTGAAATGATGGACTGACTGCTGTGATCAGCTGTTTCCTGGTTTTAAAACTCCCCGGCCACAACAGTGCAGGTCATCGACACCTCCGCCCACCTCACGCAGAGGCCGGCACATTGACGACTTGGATTTACAGCAATGGAGGTGGAAACAAGTGTACCCTCCAAGGCGGCAAACTGGTGGACCAAAACAGACCCCCAATATACCGCCTTCTGTCTAAATCCACGGACCTAGCCGCAAAAAGGACGGCCACATTGGCGGCTTGCTGCTCAGTATAAAAACGGCTAAAGTTTCAGCTGTAGCTCACAAGCGTAAAGACCCACGTCAGCAGAAGAGATAAATCACAGACGAGAAGTTCAGAAAACTCGCTGCAGCCACAAAGACAAAACCACCGTCCTGCTGCACAAACATCAGAAACACAAACAGTAGCAGCGTCTCTACGTTCTAATTACAGATGAAAGGAGAGCCGCGGAAGTTCACTTTACAAGGTGTTGGATTGAAAGATCGTGCGTTTCCCCAAAATTAAGACCATATTTCCTATAAAAGCTCTGCTTCCTGTCACAGAGAAGATGCTGCCGCTCTCCTCTCTCCGGGATCGCTGCGGTCACATTAGTTGTTTAACAGGCAAGAAGGTGGAAACAAGCCAGAAGCCGCGAGAGCCACGAGAGCCTAACGAGGATCCGAACAATTAACAGCGAGCAGAGCAGCTGGAGTTAATAATCTCTGCTGGACGGATCCACGGACGCTCCTGGAGCTCTGCAGAAAACTGATCATTTACTTTTCTTATCAGCAAAGAAATGCAACTCTGCTGCGTGGATGAAAAATGTGCCTCATAATTCTTTCATCTTATTGCTGCAGCGTTTACAGAAAGAGTCGGAGGGGCGAGCAGGACGATGATTAACACACAGAGAGAGTTCAGCGTCGAGCTTTACGAGCTGAACGGTTCACCAGCAGCGACATTCATCACGTATATTTGCCTGCGTGCATCGCGAGCAGACTCGACTCTTCTCTGAATGTTCAGGAAATGTTCATAAAAGGAAAAGAAGAGAGGGAAGAAGACTTTATTTAGACGTGTGGATTGTTGAGAAGAGTGAAGAAAGAATCTGTTTTATCGCCTTTCTTCTCTTCTCTGAGTCGGGTTTGGAAAATATGTGTTGGCTCAACGTATTTGCTTTTGCAGCCACAAAAAAAAGGCTGGAAATGATTTGATGTGTCATTAAAAACATCCAGTTATGTAACATTTATAAATAGTGACATAATGAGGTCCTTCGTTTAAATAATATTCAGCGGTTTCACACTTTCAACAACCCCACTGCAAGAATTGTCTTAGCTTGAGTGTTTCTGCAAAAAAACACAGATCAGTTAAAACTTTCTTTCTGAACTTGTCGCCACAAACACGGCTGGAAATCATCCTGAAGTTTCTTAAAGTATCCTGTAAATATCCAACAATGCAAACTATTAGATAAGATGAAACACTGAAACATGAAACATTTCTTTAGGATCATTTTTCAATTCTATGTTGTGACAATGTTTGCTTACGGTCCGGTTAGGTTCGGGCACAAAAACCACCTGGTCAGGGTTCAGAAAAGATCTCTGGTTCTGTTTCCACAAACACAGCTGGAAATGTTCCGGATGATACGTTTCTTTAGGACCAGAAACAGATCTTGTTTGGGCACAAAATACCTGAACATGCTGGAGACGTCCTGAGGTCTTAGTCCATGTCCACACGTACCAAAATGATCTTTTTCTCCTCCATCTTCCTCGGCATCGTTTAAAGAACATTTGCGTCCAAACGGATCTACTGTAAATGACTCAACACGCTGTAGTTCATATTCCAGCCTATAGGTGGCGCTTGAAATTCATCAAAAATGAAGAAGAAGAGACGGAGCATGCACATAAAGCTTGCACGCTGTAAACAAACAGTAGAAGAAGAAGATGAAAATGTCTAGTCGGTTTTCCATCATCTTTTTCCGCTCAGCGTCGTGGCAGAGCAGCAGAATATTTAGTCCTGGTAACCTTGATAGGCTCAATATCTTCTGCACCACTAACACAAACATGTAGTCCGCCATTGTTGTTGTTGTTATGAGACGTCGCGGGGTTCAGAGGTCGAGCGGTGATGGCGTCATCGATACACAAAGTATGCAGATTCGCCGTCCACATGAGAACGCAAGGGCGGCGTTTTTTAATGTTTCCACCCTGAGACCAGGTTTCAAAAAAGTGCGTTCACACACAGAAGTGTTTCCATGTGGACGGCCTCTTATTAAAACCACCTGGTGTCGTCACAACAGTCACGGCTGCATGTGGATGAACTCTGTTTTTCATCACCAAATATTCAGCTGGATATTATCTGAGTTCTCCCTTTAAAAATGAAGCGGTGCGACATTTACAAATGTTGAAACACAAACGTAACTGTGGTCACTGTCTCCTTCTAGTCAAAGCATAAACTGTTCATAATCAAACATTTACTGATCAGAGTGATTTACTGTAACGTCCCTCCATCCCACCGTTTGTCTCTCTGTGCGGCGCTGCGACCGTCTGACAGGAGGATGATGAGGGCGTCTGACTGAAGGCTCCTCAGGGACTTTCTGTCTCCGGCCTCACAGAAATATTCCTCTTTTTTATTTTCCTCCTCATGTTAATCTGTTTATGGGAAGAAGCCGCAGAGAGGCTGATGAACTCGGCCTCCAAACGTCTGTTCGTTAGCTGACATCACGGCAGGAATGTAGCCTGGATGTTCTCCTCAACTCTGACACTGTTCACACTGACCCGTGTTGCAGCGGTTACCGGGTCACATTCTGGGTGATGTCACGGGCTCGCCGCTTCAGCGTTAAAGCAACAGGACAGTCGGGCGAGGCGTCGCCGTCCACAGAACAGTTCTGGAGCTTCACGGTAAATCAGAGTTGCAGCGTTCTGCTAAACAGCTGAAGCAGCTGGAGACTCGTGTTGACTTTCCATCAGCGTGGAGCCGAAGAGATAATGACTCAGAGTTTCTGTTTCGGGTCTTTAACAGGGTCGTGACCTGAACACGCCGTGGATGTTTCCCCAGAATACTTTGGGTCCAATTCAAGTATGAGCAGAAGATAAGCAGCTCTGTGGTGCTGCAGAACGAGCGGGTGAAGCTGAAACTGTTTGGTCCAGGAAATAAAAGTTAGCTGAGACCAAACGGATCAACCTGGGTCGTTGTTATTGTAATAAAGGTCCAACACGGAACATTTTCATTGGCTCAGAGTTTCTGAGTGCGTCCGACATCATCAGCAGGTCTCTGTTCATCCGTGGGAACAAGAGACTGTATCTGCTGCAGAATCAGCACCGGAGCTTCCTTTGTTCTGGAACAATGTCATTTGGACTGAGCTCTCACACACACACACACACACACACGTACACACACACACACTCACACACACACACACACACACACACACACACACACACACACACACACGCTTACACATTACTTCACCTTTAAGGAGGATGAAGTGTTACAGAGTGTTTGGTAAACAGCTGAGGTGAAACAGAGCGAGCTGTCAGCGTAAGTCAAGCAGAACAGAGTGTGTGAGAGAGTGTGTGTGAGAGTGTGTGTGTGTGTGTGAGAGATACTGTGTGTGTGTGTGTGTGTGTGTGTGTGTCCTCCCTGCTCCTCCCTGAGCCGCTGACGAAAATCAGAATCAGAAGGTAAAAACACCTCTGACCCTGAACGCCGACAGTGTGAGAACCACATCGTATAAAAACCTCCCCTCAGGTAATCACAGGAGCGAGTGTGTGTCTGTGTGTGTGTGTGTGTGTGTGTGTGTGTGTCTGTGTGTGTGTGTGTGTGTGTGTGAGAGCTAAGCTAAGCCTGCCTGCTATCAGCACATGCAGGTCATCTCACTACGAGCTTTAATCTGCTCTTATCTGTTAACGAGTTAAAGATCGAGGACGTCTGTCAGCTCCCAATGTGCGACGTTAACCAGTGTCTGTGTGTGTCTGTGTGTGTGTGTGTGTGTGTGTGTGTGTGTGTGTGTGTGTGTGTGTGTGTGCACATCCCCCCTCACTCTCTCTCTGAAATGCACACGTAAAATTAAAGGTAGAATATGTAAAATCACCAGAGTTACGGCTAGCTGCTCGTTAGCAGAGTTAGCTGTTGGTGTTTACATGTCAGTGCAGCTTTGGACTTCCAAGAGGAGGTTCTGAGGGCGCCGGGTACGAGGACCTGGCAGGGTGTGGCACCAGAAACAGAACCAGAACCAGGCGACACTTTTGATTCCTCACACTCTGCTGACAGTGAGACTTTTTATCTTAAACTAAAACTCTTATGTATTGAACCTCCAAGATGGATTAAACAATCTCACACCACTTCCTGTTTCTTTTTCCCCTTCACACACACACACACACACACACACACACACACACACACACACACACACACACACACACACACACAGTTTAATTAACAGCAGTCTTCACCCTCTCCGACCTCGTCTCTGCTCTGTTTCAGCTCAGGTGGTTGACAGGTTCATTAACCTCAGGAAACCCTCCACCCGACGTGTCACCCATCCCTCCTTCCTCCTTCCCTCCTTCCCTCCTTCCTTCCTTACTCTTCTTTCTCTTCCTTGCCTCCTAAACTGACACCTTACCTTCCAAAAACATTTATTTTCCCCCTCCTCATTAAGTTTTCATTAAGTTTTGATTAAGTTTTCCTGCATCATGTCTCCTCTCCTCTCTGCTCTCCTTCTCTTCTGTCTTCTGGTTTGTGCCGTGCCGTCCCCCCTCCTCTCCTAAATCTACTGACTATAATCACAGCAGGGTCAAAGGTCAAAGGTTCACAGCATGACACCACAAGGTACGGGCAACACCGAACACACACACACACACACACACACACACACACACACACGGAGGTCACATTACAGTAAGTATGTGAGTGTAACCTTTCTCTGTTTTTACTTTCTCTCTTCAGGAGGAGGAGGGGAGGACACACACACACTCACACACACACACACACACACACACACACACACACACACACACACACACACACACTCACACACACACCACACACACACACACACACCCTCACACACACACACCTCACACACACACACACACACACACCTCACACACATACACACACACACACTCACACACACACACACACACACACACTCACACACACACACACTACACCACATACACACACACACACACGCACACACACACACACACTCACACACACACACACACAACACACACTCCACCACTACACCACACACACTACACAACACACACTCCACTACACAACACACACTCACACACACACACACTCACACACACACACTCACACACACACACACACACACACACCACACACACACACACACACACACACTCACACACACACTCCACACACACACACACACACACACACACACACACACACCTACAGATTCACATTTTCCCTCCGTGTGATCACACATCCAGTGAACTCACTCCTGGATGTCTGACGCTGTTCTGCCTCGAGCTTCAGACGAGTTTTGACACAAAGCGCAGCAGATTTCACAACGACTGGAGAGGTGAGAAGTATTTAGTTCTTCAGGACACAGAAAAAAATGATTTGGGGGTTCAGGAACGTGAAGCTGTAAGCAAAGTGTAAAAAGTCCAGGTGACGAGGATACAGTGTTGTATTTTACAGTATAATAAAGTGAAGTATTATATTTCATGTGGCGTGATAAAGAGTTTTCAGATTTTTTCAAACTGAGCAAAACACATCGAAAGACGTCAGTCAAACATCGACGCCAGAATGAAAGTCTGGGTTCAAAATAAAGATTATAAAACGTTCATATTCATACACGTCCTCGATGTTACATCACGGTCACGTTACATGTAGATGAGTTCACGTTTCAGCTCGTCAACGTTTTCCAGACATGTTTGTGAACGTAAAGAAACGATAATGTGCATCATAGCAAAATGTAAAGTTTCAACATACCTGTGGTTTGTTGACCGAAAACTCCACTTACATGTGAACGAGACGCTGAACAGTCGAGATAAATATTATTTTACAAGATATCTGATCTGTATGTTTGTGGATGGGGGTGTCACAACATATTATTAGTGACAATAACCCTGATACATTAATATTGTGTTAATAATAAACATATGACAACAGCGTCATCGTCGTCAGATTTTTACAGTCATGGTTTCAGACTCTCTCCTCATTTATTAAACAAAGTAAATAATGTAAAAGAAGATTTAACTGAAGCATTTCTGGTGGATTTGTTTGTTTGGTTCTGATGACATCGTAGTGAAAATCTGATATTGTGAAAAATCTAACAGTGAAAATAAATCCTTCTGCTGACAGTGGCGTGAAAGAAGACGACTACTTGTCAGGAAACGTGGATGTTTAGAGGTTTGTGAATGTTTTACGAGGACGGACGTGTTAGTTGGAGCTGGAGGATTCACACGACGTGTCGAACATAAACAGAAACGTTGTTTACAAGAAAACTCCACGGGAGTCTTTAACAGGCTTCTGACAGACGGGACTGTAAATGAAGAGAATACGTAAAGAAACACAGACGATGAAGTCACAGAGCAGCGGGTCAGTTTAAATCCTCCGACCTTTAAATAAATAATGTAGTGAGAGTTACAACACAGCCGCACAAAAACTACTTAAGATAAACATCTCTCACGTCAGGTCGGTATTTGATTTGGCTGCAACTCCACTAAACATCACTGAGGGCAAAGAATCTGTCAGCACCACCCTGTAGATCCACTATTATTGTTCTGTAGGGATGGAAACCAGAACCAGAACCAGAACCAGAACCCGGAGAGAAATAGATTTAAATTCTGTGACGCTCACACGTCACCTGCATGTGATCACACCCATATTTATGACTTTTTTACGTGTGAGGTTGACTGACAGAGAAAATGTGTGTGTGTGCCAAAACTTGTGTCAGTGTGTGTGTGTGTGTGTGTGCGTGTGTGTGTGTGTGTGTGTGTGTGTGTGTGTGTGAGACCAAGGCAGAGCTGATGCATTTTTGGCAGTGTGTGTTTTTTCAGAAGCCAGAAGATAATAAAGAACAGACGGGAGTGAAACACGCGCAAACAAGTCACAGGTACGACGCTCAGACATGTTGTGTTTCCTCCTCATCTCCACACACACACACACACGCACACACACACACACACACACACACACACTCTCCTGGTCAGGTTAAAGGCTAACAGAGTGTGTCTCCCTGCAGGATGAGGGCTGGTCTCTCTGGATTCCTGCTCAGGTCAGACACTGGGTCAGCTGTGACGCACACACTCTCTCCCTGTGTGTGTGTGTGTGTGTGTGTGTGTGTGTGTGTGTGTGTGTGTGTGTGTGTGTGTGTGTGTGTGTGTGTGTGTGTTTCCAGTGCCCCTGAAGCTCCTGTCTGAGTATCCGCCTTATAAAATCTTAACAGCCTCTCTAATGTTGATCCTGCAGCTACCGACGCAGCGAGAGCGCCGCTTCTTACTTCATTAAGTCGAGCTCACGGCTGCAATTTACAGCCGTGAAAACCACCGCTGCTGCTACTGTGTGTCATAACACACAAACACACACACACACACACACACACACGATCATCATCAGTCAGAAATAAATCTGTGTTTCTGAGCGTCTCCTGGAGGACAGACTGTGTGGACTGTTGCCACCTCGTGTGTCTGTGGTCAGTGTGTGAAACGTGATACGTGACACATCTGGAATTTTCCATTTGATATAATAGTTTTGCCATGAAACCGTCTCAGTATGTTCAGTATTTTACTGACTGTGGTGGATCTGGATGCAGTTTTTTTTACAGGATCATTGGACACTCAAAATTCCTCTGAATATATTTGCTCAGTTTAAAGCAGCTCAGAGTACAAATGATCACTGGAGTAAATCTTGGCATTGTACGTTTGAAACTTTAGATTTCTTTTCATTGTTGGGGCAGAAATCTATGAAGGAGTATTAGGGCCAGCCAAAAAAAAAAAAAAAAATCCGCCAAAAAAAGAAAAAAAGCCAGCCAAAAAAAAAAAATTCCATCACAAGAAATAAAAAATAGTCAGGCAAAAAAAATAAAAAATCGGCACAAGAAAAAAAAAAAAGTCAGGCAAAAAAAAACAACAAAAAAAATCGGTACAAAAAAAATTAATAATAATCTGTCACAAGAAATAAAAAATCCAGCACAAGAAAAAAAAAAAAGTCAGGCAAGAAAAAAAAAAAAAAGCCAGGCGAAAAAACCCCCCAAAAAACTGCAGAGGCTTTCCCACGCACCACAACAAAGCGACTGACGGCTCACAGACAGCAGCCGGCTGGACGTCTGTGGAGTGTGAAGGTGATTTTCTGAAGTGGTGAATTCGTAACTGATGAATGTATCAAATCAATAACGTAAAGCCTATTCCTTATTGGCATTACCAACCTTGTTGAGTTCAAGACGTCAACCTATCTACTAGCCTACTAGCTAAAAGAGAGAGAGTTTCCATATTATAATAGCCGATTCTGAAGTACCGTTTAATCAACGCGTCTGTAGAGGCAGCCATGGCCATCGACTACAGTACAGTGATATTTTCTAAAGTAATTTATTTTTATGCCTGGCTTTTTTTTTTGGCTGGCTTTTTTTTTTGGCTGGCTTTTTTATTTTTTTCTTCCCTTGAGCTGGATTATTTTATTTTATTGGCTGGCTTCTTTTTTTTTTTTTTGCCTGACTTTTAAATTATTATTTTTTTTTTTGCTGGCTTTTTTTTTCTTCATTTTTTCTTGTGCCAATTTTTTTATTACTTTTTTTCCCCTGACTTTTCATTTTTTAGCTGTTTTTTTTTTTGGGGGGGGGGGGCTGGCCCTTATACTCCTTTGTAGAAATCAAACATGGTTTGAGCGAAGAATAAAAAAAAAAAAATGTTTTGGCTTCAAATATCTGGATGGAAATGTCCAACTCTGAAAATCTGAACGTATCTTCGGCTTGCAGGAACATAAAATGCCAAAATGAAATCATTGGGCTAAAACACAAACCGACATATCACCTTTCTGTGGTCTCGTTACCCAAAATGTGTCCTAATCATCCATCAGAGTCGTGTTCCTCCGTCTGAAACTGAAACCTGCAGCATCCTCTGGTTTTAATCAAAATGAAACGTCAGCCTTCAGGACACTCAGGACGAAGTTTCCCTCGTCCACCATTGTATCACTAACATCCACACAGTGCTTCTAAATGTGTTGGACCGCCGTAATCCTGTCACGTGGTGAGCGATCGCTCCCCGTCCCGCCCCTCTCACTCGGACTCAGAACCTGGATTGTACAACAACAACAACACAGTGTCCGCTCCAGTAAGTCCATTCATTCACCCACTCATTCATTCAGCCGACCGCTCACTCCACAAACATCTCAGTAACCGGCGGACAATGAAACCAGCCTCCCTGAACTAATTGCTGCTGGATAGGAAACAGTTGTTGGCTGTGCTGCTGCCGCCGGCTGCCAAGTGGGAAGCGAGCATCGAGAAAAAAACAGAAGTGTGTTAAAGAGACTGAGAGCGGCGGGTGATGAACATGTGTGTGTTTCATTTTATGTTTTTAATGAGAATTATTATGAAGAGAAATATGTCCAACATTTATCAACTCTGGCTGCACGGCACAGTTTGTCTTTGTTGTTTTTTCAGCAAGAAGTTCTTGTTTTGTGTCAGTAAGAATATTAGAAATACTGCAAGACAGTGACGGACCTGATCTCCAGGATAAATGTTAGCCTAGTAAGTTTCTGCAAAACCACAGAGAAGAGATACTGAACTGTTGAAACGTCTCCACAGACTCAGACTCAGACATCGTGCAGCATCGTGGCTTGTTTTAACATCCATCCTGTCCACTTCCTGATATGAAAGGTGGTTAATAATCATATAATCTGAATGTGAGATGTCACATTTAACGACCGTCGACCTCGGACGCATCTTACCTGCTCACATTACGTCCTGCAGACTGAGTCTCAAATCCTGCAGAGAGCTTTCTCATGTTCTTACTGTTTTCTGGGCTAACAGGGAAAAAACTCTTCATAGAAACGCGACGTCATGTGGCCGCAGGTGGTTTAAAATAGCCTCAATTAGATTTAAAATAATTGGATGTTTACGAGCGTCACTGGGCTCGTGAACGCAGCTTCACCTCCCATGTTGTTAATCTCCAAATGTCCCGTTTTATTTCATTCCCGAGTGTTTTACTGTAAAAAAAAAACATCTGCTGAGACGTCAGAGCTCCGTGTTCTCTAACGTCTGTATGAAGTGATGTTGCTGCATGTCGCAGGTCACTTATTCGATTACATCGTTCACTTTGAACGCCGCGTCAACGAGACATTACTTCATTGATCTTCATGTGTTGGAAAGTTCTCTCCGGCTCCGACATTAATACGCCCGCTGAGACGATGACTTTACAGCTGAAAACCTTTAACTGGACGCAGACGTTCCTCCAGTCAGACATCACGGCAGCACGGAAATAATCCAACACGTCCCTTTCATCAGGAACTTAATCAAGTTCTGTCAGAGCTGTTGTTAACTGATGGGCACCGAACCAAGACGGAACAGTAAGAACGACACGACGTTTTCATGTGAAGAAAACACATGCTGGACGGGCCGGTTCAGTTCTGCCGTCTGAGTCTCTCTCTCAAACTCAAACAGCCTGAAAATCTCCACAATTCAACGACCAAACCGGATCTTAACAACAGCGCTCACTCTGAATCTT
The DNA here is from genome assembly GCF_900880675.1 of Sparus aurata. Classification (NCBI taxonomy): domain Eukaryota; kingdom Metazoa; phylum Chordata; class Actinopteri; order Spariformes; family Sparidae; genus Sparus; species Sparus aurata. The sequence goes on along the minus strand of NC_044192.1, from coordinate 2,310,020 downwards.
CATGTTTATCCAACAGGCTCAGAGGAAAGCTGTGATGGATGACACTCAGGAGTAATGTTGCTGCTTCAATGGGCCACAAAACGTCTCAATCAGGCAGAAAGCTTTTGTGTGAATTGGTGAAGTTACTGGCAATAAAGAGTACATTAACCGTAGACAGAAACTCCATCTGTCATTTCTCTGTTTCGACCACAAAGAATGCAGATTTAGGCCCAAACGAGCTCTCAGACTGAGAACTGGAGCTGAGGGTTTGTTCTTTTCTAGCCCGAATCAAAAACGGTGCCACTGAAATGATTCTGATACTTAAACGTCTAGTGGAGAGATAATCGCCTCGTGTAGTTTCTAGGGAGCGATGTTGATGCATTTACAGCGACCTGTAGCGCTGAATATTCGTAACACGCTCCACCACGGAGCGAGCCATCAGCCGACTCGTCCTGGCAGCTCGCAGTGAACACGACCGGACCGGGACAGAACAACACAGAGGCCAGTTTGATGACAGGAAACACAGAACCACAGGGGGAACCTCAAACATGCCAGCTTTTGTTCAGGAGGTCCGCCTTCATTTGTGAAACAATCGGACCTCTCTTTACGGAGGAGGATTAGGGCCACATGTGAACTTTTTTTTGTAATTCTGACTTGAAAGTCAGAATTCTGACTTTAATCTCAGAATTCTGACTTTTTTTCTCAGAATTCTGACTTTAATCTCAGAATTCTGACTTTTTGCTCAGAATTCTGACTTTTATTCTCAGAATTCTGACTTTTATTCTCAGAATTCTGACTTTAATCTCAGAATTCTGTCTTTTTTCTCAGAATTCTGACTTTAATCTCAGAATTCTGACTTTTTTTCTCAGAATTCTGACTTTAATCTCAGAATTCTGACTTTTATTCTCAGAATTCTGACTTTTTTCTCAGAATTCTGACTTTTATTCTCAGAATTCTGACTTTTATTCTCAGAATTCTGACTTTAATCTCAGAATTCTGACTTTAATCTCAGAATTCTGTCTTTTTTCTCAGAATTCTGACTTTAATCTCAGAATTCTGACTTTTTGCTCAGAATTCTGACTTTAATCTCAGAATTCTGACTTTTATTCTCAGAATTCTGACTTTTTTCTCAGAATTCTAACTTTTATTCTCAGAATTCTGACTTTAATCTCAGAATTCTGTCTTTTTTCTCAGAATTCTGACTTTAATCTCAGAATTCTGACTTTTTTTCTCAGAATTCTGACTTTAATCTCAGAATTCTGACTTTTTGCTCAGAATTCTGACTTTAATCTCAGAATTCTGACTTTTATTCTCAGAATTCTGACTTTTTTCTCAGAATTCTAACTTTTATTCTCAGAATTCTGACTTTTATTCTCAGAATTCTGACTTTAATCTCAGAATTCTGACTTTAATCTCAGAATTCTGTCTTTTTTCTCAGAATTCTGACTTTAATCTCAGAATTCTGACTTTAATCTCAGAATTCTGTCTTTTTTCTCAGAATTCTGACTTTAATCTCAGAATTCTCAGAATTCTGACTTTAAAGTCAGAACTAAAAAAAAATGTCATATGTGGCCCTAATCCTCTTCCGTATCTCTTTGTTCGACAGAGCTGATGTGTTTCCTACCTGAGTGTGAGAGCTGCAGCCGGGGCCCGGTCTGGCTCCAGGTTCTGGTGTCTGGAGCGGCGCTGGAGTCTGCAGGCTGCAGCAGCAGCAGAGAGAGGACACACAGCATCAGTGTCTGAAGAGACGTCAGTCCTCCGGCTGCCTGCAGCGCCGACGCCATCACCTCTCTGATCCTCGCTGATGGATGGAAGAAGGTGGACGCAGCCGGTCACATCAGTCTGGAGGCAGAGCGACACAGAGGAGGTGGAGAGAGATGAAATATCATGTTTAATGTGTTTATAACAAATGATTTAACGTTTTTTTTGAGTCATGAGACTTTAAGAACATTACTGTCATGAGACTGAGTTATGAAGCATCACATGTCCTCAATTAAATACCAGATTAAATTTGGTTGTGTAATCAGACACCCGGATAAAAACACACTGACACTCGTGTTCGACCAAAACAAGGCGATGAATCTAAAACTCACACATAATCTAATTCAAATCCAGACTGGGACCAATAACTTCTGAGATTTACGGCCACACGGCCAGAACATCGGGTTTAATTGAATCACTGCACATTAGCAAAACAAACAAACTGAAGAAAAAAAGTTCTGCTTTTTTAATTCGTTCCCATTTTCATCATGCAGCCACCTGAATAAATCTCCCGCAGACACGAACTGTACGTGGCTGCCGTGTTAATGTGGGAATGCAGAGCGCCGGCAGAACGAGCCAATTCATCATGTCGGGCCGTTTACTATCGCGGCGGCCGGCCAACTCTGAGAGTTTAGTTTGAGAAATGCAAGAAGAAAGCGGCTGCTGACAGAGGAAACACAGAGAGCTTGTTGGCTTGAATGATGAACCCTGTGAAAGAAGACGCAGTAGAACCAAGGACAAATTAAAGGGATATTCCGGTGTAAGTTTAATCCATGGTCTAAATCACCGTGAAACTGTGTTAGACTCCCTATTGAGAGATCAAGTTAGCAGACCGCTAATTTACGGAGTTTTATCAACCTCAGAAACGACCGCACGACAACAATACACTGCAGTAAATGGATCCAAATATAAACCGCCACCAAAAAGCCACAAATAATGCTCAGAACAGCACCAAACTTCAGCAACAGTACAAATAGGGTCTCAGCACATAGTCCGGGGCATCTAACCTCCGCTAGCTTAGCTGGATTTCTACTGAAAAGCTGACTAAATTTACCACTCTTCTGCAGCAGCTTCCTGTTGACGGGAAGTCCCGACGAGTCGATTACCGAGTGCAGTAGAGTTCCGCGGCTCATGGATGAAAATGTATGATTATGACTCCATGGAAAAGCAATCAAAGTTCATATGTGTCTTACCTGCCAGTTTATAACAGTTATTATCGAGAGCGGACAGGGAAAAGAACGGAATTGAGCATTTCTAACCGCACTCGCTAATCGTCGCGTCGGGACTTCCCCGACCCGGAAGCTGATGGAGGAGAGTTGAAATCTGTTTTTAGCTTCACAATAGAAATCCAGCTAAGCTAGCGGAGGTTAGATGCCCCGGACTATGTGCTGAGACCCTATTTGTACTGTTGCTGAAGTTTGGTGCTGTTCTGAGCATTATTTGTGGCTTTTTGGTGGCGGTTTATATTTGGATCCATTTACTGCAGTGTATTGTTGTCGTGCGGTCGTTTCTGAGGTTGGTAAAACTCCGTAAATTAGCGCTCTGCTAACTTGATCTCTCGAGAGGGAGTCTAACACAGTTTCACGGTGATTTAGACCATGGATTAAATTTACACCGGAATATCCCTTTAAGAGACAACAGGCCCCCCGACCCGTCCTACATGGGACCAAGACTTCCAGAGACTTTGCATTTCTTTGTAGCTGTTTTGCATCTTTATGTTGTTTGATTTAATTTCCAACTAACACTTTCCCGTCACACTGAGGTTCTGCTCAGCCTCGTGACCTCTTCATGTGTTCAGTGGTCCAGTTCAGGACGACACAACAGTTGGCGCTGCTGGAACTCTCTGAAGTCTAACCGTGACATTATTCCAGGTGTGGTGGCAGAACACACGGCGGCCCGCTGAGACACCGACCGTGTTCTCAAACCACGATCCATCACATCCTGTCACGGCGGCCGGCTGGAGAACATCATGTCAGCAGGTTTTAAAGAGCTCAGCAGGTTAAAACGACGCTGCTGCTGAGAGAAGAGAGACAGTCGCAGAGGTGTAACTCGGCTGCTGCTCCACGTTTTAATTTCACCTCGGCGTGACTCGACGGCGTGACTCAGACACGGAGGGTGCCAACATGTGGAAATCTTAATTCATGACGCCTCAAAGATTTCTATTTATACTCGTTTCCTGTGTTAAGTTCAGTACAAACAGCTCTGTGCGGCACGATACGCAGGACTTTTATCTGCCGGACACATTTTGTCTAAACTCAACAACACATCGACTTCAAAACCCTTTTAAAGGTTTTGTTTTCATTGTGCTACACGATGACTTTAATTAGATGTGAGTTTCTACGTCTTAATGCCAGTAATCCACTTCACAACAACTGTGAGTGACTCATGAGTTAATAACAGCCTGTAATATCCTGAACCTTTCATCCATTAAACGGTCGCCTCGGGAAACAAACCTTTCACCTTTAATCCCGGTCTGGACGGTTTGTCCTCGCGGTGAAACAACAAAAACACACCTGAGTCTGAGTAAATATGTAACACAATAACGACCATCATTACTGTAATATCACGTGCAGTACAGATGTGGACAGATGTTCTGCAGCGCGTGTTTGACGACAGCATGTGTTTCTTATCACCGTCGTTCATCTGCGTTCAACACTTGACTCGAGGAAACGACCTCCTCAGACCGACATGTCAACACGGAGACAGACGAGGAACAAACTGTCTCTTCCTCTCTGCTCATCCCACATACAGTACAGTGTGTGTGTGTGTGTGTGTGTGTGTGTGTGTGTGTGTGTGTGTGTGTGTGTGTGTGTGTGTGTGCGTGTGTTTGTGTGTGTGTGTGTGTGTTTGTGTGTGTGTGTAAACTTGGGTGTTGACAAGAGTTTTTAAATAAATCTCTGAAGGAAACTCACTGTTTGTTTCCTCTGTCTGTCTGTTTGAATCACACACACACACACACACACACACACACACACACACACACACACACACACACACACGGCTGAACACACACTAGCAAACACACAGTAACACACATATACTGACCAGAGATACACAAACACACCAACACGTACACACTCGTGATGAAGACACGCAAACCTTTGTGGAACAAAAATAGACATTTTGTTTTTGTGTGTTTATGTTGTTTTGTTGGTTCAGATTCAGGACGACTGCAGGTCACAGAGGAATAATAATAATAATAATAATAATCTTTATTTACACCACACATTCCACAACATGGAGGCCAGCTCCAGATCCGAGCGTTTGGTCGAGGGTTTACGAATCATCGCACACGTGACGATGCGATCGCGCCGCCGGCTGCCGTGAAATAAAACCTGAATCTACCGACACCAACGACAGACAGGAAGTCTACTTTCACCGTCAGTCTCACAGGAGGAAGTGACATCATCACCAACATGTCACCTTCGTTTCACCTTTCACACACTGAGCTGAATCGTTTCCTGCTAAACACGAGACAATTATGTGACTTTAACAGCTGCCGACGCTGTGAGGACTCGTGTTTGTTCATTGTTTGTCTGGAAGCCGTTAAAACTGAACTTTCCCACAAAAACACCAGAACAACACCGACTGTCACGAACGATCCAACGGTCAAAATCAAAGAATGAGTCGGAATGATTAAACCAGCTGATCTCCACCAGGTTTTAAACTTATTACACATGTTGTAGTTTAGGTGTCGTGATGATATCGCAGCGTTAGACGGTTCCCATGGTTATCAGCTGGACCCGTCTTTATTTCCTCTTCCTGTCGCACCGCGGGGGGGCGAGCCGAACAATGAGTCAACAAAACCAAAGCGTTCAGCCGGTTCTGGACCTCCATCGATCTAGATTGTGGTTTTTATTTTCCCCGTGTTGTTTACAGACGTACGTAGACGAAGCGAGAGGTCGTTGGATGGAAACACGTCGAGCTGAACACAGAGACAGATGCGGTATCGCAGCGACCCTCTGACCTACATCCTCCCACCGTCCTGAAATAGACTGTTTTCACTCTGAAAACGTCGACTCTTTGTGTGGAGCTTCCTCTGTTAGCAGAGGACAAAGTCTGTTTAAATAAAGAGAGAATAAAAAGTCTGAATGGACTCCAGAAATATGAAAACAGTCCGGAACAGTTCAAGCTTCAGGAGAGAAGAAAACGTCTGTATTTCTGTTTTTCGGCCTCGTTTTATTGACTGACACATTGAACTGGTGACGCGTCCTGCAGCATCAGACAGGATCCACGATTATCTGCACTGAAGTCCGAGCAGCTGGTTTAAAGTCGGCACGTTTCTCTTCCAGATGCATGATGGGAGGCGGCGACTGCTCCTGTTACGATGCCGCTGGATACACTCCTGACCCGCCCTGTAAAAAATCAGAGCCTCTGAATACTTCAAATGTTTCCTGTGACCTCCGTCTCTCCCCGGAGAACACAACCCGAGCATTTCTGCTGCCGCTCGAGGGATTAAAGACGTTTTATTGTGTTTACAGGAGGACGAGGTGAAAATGTGGCCGGCCACTCGAGGGGGAAGCTGAAAAATCTCATTTTAAGTGCCCGGCTGATTTATCGGTGGAGGACGTCTGAGCTGAGTCCATTACTCCCGGCAATTCTTCTTCTACCTTTTCTAGTTTCTTTATTTATAACTTCACCTTCTCTCCATCATCTCCTTCTTTGTTTCTCTCCATCCCTTCTTCTTCTTCTTCTTCTTCTTCTTCTCTCTCAGCGTCCGTCGACCTGAGGAGGTGACATCTTTACGACCTCTCTCTGCCAAACCTCTAATCCTCGCCATGATTTAATAACTCTCCTCCCTCCATCGCTCCCTCCCTACTGATCCCTCCTGACATCTTATTACATTTAGTCAAGGTAGTATCTCTCTCTGGTTTCTTAATTTACTTCAGTTCTCTCTCTCTCTTTCTTTCATGTATCACTTATATGCTCTCTGTCATGATCCCTAATCTAATCAACCTTATCCCTCCTTTATTAAAAATCACTCAACCTGACAAAACTCCTCTTCTCTCCGGCTCCATGTTCCTTAATGTGAAACTCTCTGTGGCCAAAATAAAACCGAGGCTTTTTTTGTGAATATGAGTCAAACCTTCGTGTAAAAGCATAATTACGATGAAAGAGGCACTTTTAAAATTTACTGTACTTTCGTTTTCAGGTCAAACTCATTTTCAATGGGAGTGCTACGGGCACTTTTACGATAGCATCAAAATCTCTCTGTTTAAAACAGTAAGAAGTCTCAACACAACGTGAAACTTTGCTGGTAGTATCACCAGGGTCTCTACACATGAACACGAGCATTGAGAACATTGTCTGTGTACACAGAGTTTACTAAAAAGAAGGTTTTTGAACAACTCACGTTAGCAGTAGCTTGTTCCGCTCGCCGCCGTCCTGCCAGTGGAGAAGTGTCGATCTCAGAATGTGACGTAACCTGGAGGACAGTTAAGGTGGAACGCTCCTAAAGCTTAGTTCCATATAAATGCAGGATAATTTGTTGTTTTGTTATTAGCGAACAACAATATTGACCTTGAAGTTGAAAAAGGAGCCTCATATAAGAAACAAGACTAAAATCAAAAGCTGGAAAAGTCATGTGAGATCTGGCGTGGATAGTTGTTGCTGGAAGACAGTAGTTCCACCTTAACTGTCCTCCAGGTTACGTCACATTCTGAGATCGACACTTCTCCACTGGCAGGACGGCGGCGAGCGGAACAAGCTACTGCTAACGTGAGTTGTTCAAAAACCTTCTTTTAGTAAACTCTGTGTACACAAACAATGTTCTCAATGCTCGTGTTCATGTGTAGAGACCCTGGTGATACTACCAGCAAAGTTTCATGTTGTGTCGAGACTTCTTACTGTTTTAAAAATAGAGATTTTGATGCTATTGTAAAAGTGCCCGTAGCACTCCCATTGAAAATGAGTTTGACCCGAAAACAAAAATACGGTGAATCTTAAAAGTGCCTCTTTCATCGTAATTCTGCTTTTACATGAAGGTTTGACTCAGACACATTCTGGCTGAAGAGGTCAGTGTGTTTACTGGGGAAACCACAGCTCACAGTTTGCAGCATCAGCTCGGCCGCCTGCTGCTTGTTTTACCAATTTATCAGAAATAGTCTCCTGTGTGGTCTGATTGCACAGTAAGTCCGACATGTCAGATTTTTTATGTTTCTTCAACTGAAAGATAACGGCTGTTTGTTGCCACAATTCTCGCCGTCTCCCAATGAAACACTTGATGGACGTATTTAGCGTGAAGAAGCAGGAACACGAAGTCGTCGAGGCTTCCATCACATAAAGACGACAGACACGAGCCACTCAGAGACAAAGTAAGACAGCTCTCAAAAGAAAACAATAAGACATGAATGCCGCCTCTCCATCTCGTTAGAAAGACGGACAGTCCAGCCGTCCAATCAGCAGCGACCCTGATGTTTAAGTCACTGTGGTCTCTGCTTGTGGTTGATGTGGATTCTCATTAATAAAACGCGGGTGTGGTTTATTTACTGTGGAGGTTTTTTTTGCATCAGCGCCCAGAGAGCAGGTGCACAGCTCGGGGCGGAGGTTCAGCCCGGAGGCCCGGGTCCGGCCGGCTCCCTGGTACCTGACTGCACGGCTGTAAAACAACTCCAAGACGTATGTGAGCAAACAGAGCATAACAACATTCCTGTTCAACCGAGCGTGTGTTCAAGGTCACACAGGCGCAGATCGTCCATCAGTAATAAAGTGCAGCTTATACAACAGGCAGGAAACTTTATGAGCACATGTGGAAAGTGTGCAGACGACTTCAAATCATCACAAACATCAGGAGAGGAATGCAGATCGGACCGCCGGTACTTCCCTGAGTGATGGAAGTTAAAGAAACCCTTCAACAGAAATACAACCTTTTCCTTTATCAATACAGAAATTAGAAAATCATCTTCCTGAGTCTGTGATGATCACGTGACACATGATTCTGGTTACAAAGAAAGTTTGACTTCTTCAGAATGATTTCTGTTCCTCACTGAGTTTACTTCATAAGTCAGAAGAAGTTGGACTGAACATAAAAACTAAATAACTACAAAAACAATCTTTTCTACTCAGTCTAAATCAACTTGAAACTTCAGTTTGTGAATCATTGAACAGGTGCAAAACACACCGTATAAAATCATTAACATGCAGAACTACTCAAGTGTTACATCACCGTTTATAATCTGATCAAAGGCTGCAGTTTATAAGGTTATTTCAATTATTGATTAATCTGCAGTCTTTCATGGATCAGTTGTTTGGTCGATAAAACGTCAGAAAATTATCGAAAACGTCCAGAATAGTTTTCCGTTGATTGACTGACCAATAAATCAGATATAATTCACCAGATCATTTCATATTTTGTAGCAGTAAAAATATGCTGGAAAGTTTCAGACCTACATTCTGAGGCGGAGGAATACATGTGCAAACACTCAAGAGACAGTAAATCTGTGATGACGCAGGACGGACTGAAACTTTTTGTCTCTTCACTCGGCTGATGTGATTTACTTGATGGAGGTTTTCTTGCTGCCAGACTTCACTGACATGTTGCATCGAGGTGCAAAACACTCAGAATGCAAACAAGACAGAAGGATCTGTACAAATCAAGACTCGACCTGAGTATTCAGAGTGTAACAGTGGTGTTTTTGTCTTTTACAACTCAAATACTTTTGCAGTTTACTTTCAGGAGAATATAGTTTAATATTGCTTCATTTCATCTATTTATGAACGATTTTGGATTTTCAATTTACAGTTTGAGTTGTATTAATTGCGCGTTACTTCCCTTAATAATGAATATTTCCCCAGAGAGACGATGCAGCGAGATCGAGTCAATACCTGAAGCAGGGATTTGTACAAATCAAGACATGAGTGTTCAGATGATCCTCCACAATTTACAACTCTGTACCTTTGATGCTTTTTTCTTTTACAACTCAAATACATTTGCAGTTTAATTTCCGGGGAATAAAGTTTAATTTTGCTTAATTTCATCTATTTATGAATGATTTTGGAGTTTGAATTTACATTTTCAGCCACAGTTGCAGGTTTCTTCCCGTAAACATGAATATTTCACCAGAGAGACGATGCAGCGAGATCGAATCAATACCTGAAGCAGGAGATGACATCACTTCCACACAGCGATCAGTGATGTCACCTCCTGCTTCTCATACGTCTCAGGTAAAAGCATTTTCTATAAAGATGAACACATTCAGTTCTGGTGCAGAAATGATATTATCATAGTTCAGGGATGTCTGTGGACCTGCTGGTACCAGTTCTATAGAACAGGTGAAACCTGTGAAAGTCATGAAAGATATCAATGACTTACTTTAAAAAAAGCTCTTTTGTTTCTCAGAGGAGGAAATGATCGCAGCATTCTTGAATCAGAGTCAAACACGTATAACAGCTCATTTGGACGGAACCGACAGCAGCAGGGACAGAACTATTCTGCAGAGGGTTCAGGTCCACTGCTGAAAACAATACCAAGGTATTTAGAGCTCATTACTTTGGATAGACGGTCACAATCTCGTCAAAATAAATCTCCTAAATCTCTTTTTATTTGAATGGAGTCTGGTGTGAGAGGAAGTCAAAATCAAGATTAGATGTTAATGATCGAGTGTTTCAGTCCAGAAGCATTTAAAGACTTAATCACATGCAGGAACGCTGAAACGTTCGTGCCCCGACTTGATGATGATTTTTGTTTTGGGTTCATCGGCGCTCTCGTCTCAGTCTGCGTATGTCAGGAGAGGTTCTGGTTTTGGTTCCCATTGTTTCCTCCGGCCCGCTTCAGCTTCACAGCTCTGAGATGTGACTTCAGAGTCGTCCTGGAAGACGTCAGACTCTCCACAGGAAAAGCAAAACAACATTCTTGAATCCAGGACAAGAGAGTGAGTGATGGGGAAACTTTCCAAAGTTTTCTGCTGCTCTGATTTGAAAACAGACTCAGACGTGCTGCTGGCGAGCCGACCCGTGAACCGTCCTCCAGCTGAATGACGACTTCATGCGGTTTCATCTTGTTTGTTTTTACTTTCTTTTTCTTTTTTTCATTTCAGTCTGAACTAAAGACCGAATGTCTTCAATCTGAAAGTTCTTTAAAAGCCACAGATACTTTGAATGAAGCAGCTGGAGAAGAGAGATTTAAAGTGATTATGAGCGCTTTTGTTAAACACTTTGTTAAAGTCACTGAAGCAGGTTTAACTGGAGGCCTGTGGGACAAATGAACCGCAGTAAGTCGTGTTGTGAGCTTGCAAACTCTTTCAGAAGTCAGATGTTAAACCCCTCAGCGGGTCTGCAGTCAGTTACAGAAGCTGGTTGAACAGTTTCTAACCCAGATGTGACGCCGTGTCCTGAACGCACCTCAGCGTCGACCCGAGATCAACCCTCAGCGTTCTGCAGTCCAGTGAGCTGCGACAGCTCGGATCAGAAGAGAGCGATGAGATGAACAAACAGCTCAGATCAAAGACGCCACGCCCGACACAAGTGCACGAGCCGTTTCATCCAGAGGGACGAGTCCAGCCGACACGCAGCACAAACAAACAGCGTTATGGGAACTGAGCTGCGCCGCACAAAGGAATTCTGGGAAGAGGAAGCTTTGTTTTTAACCTCTCCCTCTATCTGTCCACGGCCTCGAGGAAATATTCTCCCTCTCGCTCTCTCTGGGGGTTTCTGGGAAGAGGAAAAAAAGCTGATGTCATGCACTTCCAGATGGCAGCGTAAGGAAAGAGAAGAATAGGAAACGGGCCTCTCGGTTCTTACACAACTCCCACATCCTTTAAGTTAGTCACATGTTACGAACGCACTTAAAGAAACACCTGCAGACTGTTTGTCTCTCAGATCGCTTCACACCGGGTTTGAGGAAAACATGAAGACAATCCTTTTACATATTCCGAGAAATGACGTCGTGCAGCGGTCAGAGATCTGTTGTGTGGGGTGTTATCACAGGTGGCGGCGGTTCTGATCCACATGAAGACGAGATAGAGGAGAACGCTCGCTGTCTCCGTGTTCCACTTTATCACAGACGTACAGTTACAGTTTGTGACGCAGTGTGACGGAAAATAATATCTAATCTAAAAGAACAAGATGTTGAGGAACGTGTCAGCGTATCTCCTCCACACATTAAAGGAGAACTTGCGCCGTTTTTAACGCCTGTTGATCGAGGTTACCGAGCGCTGTCAGTAGGACAGGAGGCAGACATCTTTATGTTTCACTTTCGGTTATGTCTGCCCCCATAGTTCGCTTTAGCTGCTGTTCTGATACTCTGTAAATATTGCCAAATGTTCTTGTTATTTTCCCTAATGACAGCACTCGGTAACCTCAATCAACAGGGTTGTGGGTTAAAAACAGCCGAAGTTCTCCTTTAAGTGACCAGCGTGTTTTTATCACATCTAATTTATTTAGTCCTGATTATGAAATATTAGCCAGATATTGTTCAGACTGAAAAAAAACATAAACAACCAGTGATGTGCACAAGGGGGGGCCCTCGTGGCCCAATTGTTGAAAAACGTGCATTAAAGTGCCCTCCTGGGAGCCAAAACGCGTACTAAAGTGCCCTCTTAGTTGGCAAAACACACTAAACTGCCCCCATGGCTGATTAAAACATGATAAACTGCCCTCTTGGGTGGCACAAACGCACGCTTAAGTGCCCTCTTGAGTGCCAAAACACAAGCTAAAGTGCCCACTTGGGAGCTAAAACGCGCGCTAAAGTTCCCTCTTAGTTGGCAAAACACACTAAACTGCCCCCATGGCTGATTAAAACATGATAAACTGCCCTCTTGGGTGGCACAAACGCACGCTAAAGTGCCCTCTTGAGTGCCAAAACACGAGCTAAAGTGCCCTCCTGGGAGCCAAAACGCGTGCTAAAGTGCCCTCTTAGCTGGCAAAACACACTAAACTGCCCCCATGGCTGATTAAAACATGATAAACTGCCCTCTTGGGTGGCACAAATGCACACTAAAGTGCTCTCTTGAGTGCCAAAACACGAGCTAAAGTGCCCTCTTGGGAGCTAAAACGCGCGCTAAAGTGCCCTCTTGGTTGGCAAAACACACTACATTGCCCCCTTGGCTGATTAAAACATAAACTGCCCTCTTAGGTGGCACAAACGCACGCTAAAGTGCCCTCTTGGGAGCCAAAACACGAGCTAAAGTGCCCTTCTTTTTGCCCCTGCCCTTCAAAAAGTCTGTGCACGCCACTGTAAACAACTACTGAATTGATTCCTCACAGGACATAATCAACTTTCATCTCTCACCAGCATCAGGTCACATTCGTCAAACATTTATAAACAAAACTAACAACATTCCCATCAGACGTCGGTGCTACCTGGGAAATGTTAGCATGCAACACACTGACTGAAGACAGCGATAATGGTAAACAGTACAGCTGCTAAATATTAGCATGCTAACATTATCATTGTGGGTCTGTTACAGTGTTTTTCGATGTGAAACTTCCAGCCTGGTTTTAAGGAGAGTCTTTAGCCTATGACGTGTTTTCTTGATCCCCACAGTGCTGTCAGAGAATTACCGCTAACAAAGTGGCTCCGCTAATTCAGTTACATTTTGTATTTTTGACTTTTTATTTCTTATAACTCCTTCACTAATAAAAGCCGCCCTGATAGTAGCAGTGATCAGTGAAACTGGTGATGGAAAAGTAAATCAGTGCGGCTCAGTTTGACTCAGCGAGGCCAAAAGTGCAGGTTGAAATAACGGCACTAGCCTACTGTGTTAGCATGTTAGCTTTCAAAGAAGAGTCATTGAGACTCTTATTCTACTAAAACACCTGAACGTCTTTCAACAGGAACTTTTGAAAAACTCAAATTTTAAGACAAATGTTAAATTCTGCTCTTGTTTGCTGTCAAACCAACATACAGCACAAAAAAAAAAAATATATATATATATAATACAGAATTATTCTTTTTTGAAAAACTTTATAAAATGTACATTTGAGTCCATTTATGGGAAAGTTGACTATTTCTTTATAGTTGTTCTTCAGGCTGTCGCAGCAGGTCGGATTCCAACGTATTCGGCTTGAAGAAGTCATAAAATTAAAACTATTCTTTATCTTTCTTTCACTTGCTTCCAAAAACAATGTGCAGGTCAGGATCTGTATAACAGGAGGAGGTGCTGCTCACACTGCGGTCGTCCACAGGGCCGACAGAGTCAACAAAATATGAAAGTTCCTTGTAGCTTTAAGTTTTTATCCAAAGCTCACAGGAGACCGAAGCTAAACGTTTGTCCTGGTAGTCAGAGATTTATCCAACCATCACAGCTGACAGGATGTTTCCTTCTTAAACAGTCAGTGAAGAAACTTTATGTGTAAAATAGTAATTTCTAACTAAAGACTGAAAGTTTGGAGGATGTGGACTTTGCACCATTTTCTGACATTGTAGTGAAGAAACAGAGGAACTCAACGCTGTCATAGGAATGAGGAAGGTTGCTGATATCTCTCCCAGTGTGAACATGATGTGTGAGTATTAAGACAGACTGGAAGAAAAACAGAAAACAATCCTTTAATCTTTCATAATCTTTGTTTTGGGGACGCTGTGGTGGCCCAGATCCAACATGTCACAAAATACCCAACGCTTTACTCTCTCTTTCTCTTTCTTTTAATCTTAAATGTACGATAAAGCATCTCCACAGAACAGAACAGAACAGCTGACCCAGATACTCGAGTCCTGCTCATTAGCAGGATGTCTCACTGTGTCCTGGTGTGTGTGAAGAACCAGAACCTGATGAGTCCGTCCTCCAGGTGCTGCGTGAACACGCTCCTCTTTGTTCCTGTCTTTTCTCTTCATTCTCTCTTTTCATCTGCACACACAGGAACGTTTTCCTGGAAGAGGCTCAGAGGCAAACTGTGTGTGTGTGTGTGTGTGTGCGCGTGTGTGTGTGTGTGTGTGTGTGTGTGTGTGTGTGTGTTCATCCTGCATTTTTTGTGTATATTTCCAAAAGTTCTACCAAAAGTGAAAGTGTCTGGAGAGACGTTGGTCTAAATGTTTTTGTGTGCTCGTGAAAGTGTGTTTCCACCTCTGTTAGTGTGTGTGTGTGTGTATGTGTGTGTGTGTGTGTGTGTGTGTGTGTGTGTGTGTGTGTGTGTGTGTGACGTACGGCTGCTTTCATGTCTCGTTGCTGCCTCTGGGGTTCGGGGACGGGTGGAGTATAAAGAGCCGACCAGCGGGGACCCAGAGTTTGTTATTGGCTCAACAACGTCTGCAGGATTTTTGTGTGTGTACTTTGTTTTGTGTGTGTGTGTGTGTGTGTGTGTGTGTGTGTGTGTTAAACCTGCTTTCTTTCTAAACTACTCATCATCAGTCATATCCAGACTTGAGGCTGGAAACGGGGGATCTCCAGCAACCTGGCAACCCGTCATTAGTGTTGAAGACTGATTCTCAGTTAAAAAACATTCATCAGATTAATTATTGAACGAGATGATTATTAATAGGACCTGATGGTATTATAATTACAGGTTAAAGCTGGGCCACATACTTTACTCGTTACTGACGTCATCATGTGATTTTTACTCGACGTGTTCAGGTTCTGTTATTAATCGCAGCGGTTCTGTGAGCATCCTGTTGTTTTCTTCCACATCGGGGAGATTTAACTGTTCCAGCAGCTCGACGGTCAGAATTAGAGAGTTTGAGAGTTTGGGCGTTTCGATCCGACTCATCTGACATTCTTCACCTCCGACCCGCCCAAAGGGAACACTTGACTGGACCCCAACACTCAGTGGAACGACCCTTTAACGGCCGCGAGTTCTGACAAACTGCAACAACACAGACGACCACATGTTGGTTCGAGCGGTCCGTGAGTCTGAGGGGAGCTTTAAAGGCCGGCGGGCAGTGAAGCTCCAACCAGGAATAACATTTAGTTTACAGGCGACTGCAGTGAGATAAGATCCAGAGCGTCGAGAGGGTTCTGGTTCTGACTGATTTATTAACTGTGTGAGAGGCGTCATAATTTGTGTTTAATGAGCGACAACAGCAGGTGACCGCTCGTTAAAAACACACAGATCTCTTTCACTGAGGAGAACTTTGATCAGCCAGGAGTGAAAATATCAGCTGTATTACAACTTCTTGGACAAAGCTGAAAGAAAAAGGCCCGGCCCGGTCACACCGAGGCTCGTCAGTACAAAAACCACCCAAACTGGTGGAATTTCAAGCTTTTCTATTTTCTTCTTCCATTTTCATTCCCATCATCACCTTTCAAAGCAGTGAATGGAACATTAACGGGTCATTCAGGAAGTGGAAATGAGGAGTTTTCTACACAATATCCTCAAAAGGTGTCAGCTGGCTGGATCACCGGGCCGCTGAGAGGTTCTGGTAATGAAAACACATCATCACTTTATTAACTGTGGATCAACACAGTCTGTGTTTCATCCAACAGCTGTTCAAATCACATTAAACTGAGTCATCAACAGTTTTTAAAAACTGACCAGCAGCTCGGAGAAAAACACTTTCTATGTG
Organism: Sparus aurata; assembly: GCF_900880675.1. Lineage (NCBI taxonomy): Eukaryota > Metazoa > Chordata > Actinopteri > Spariformes > Sparidae > Sparus > Sparus aurata. The sequence continues at coordinate 2,293,846 of NC_044192.1, read as the reverse complement.
AACACACACACACACACACACACACACACACACACACACACACACAGCAGGCTTTAGATTGACACACAGTGAGACAGAAAGTAGTCCCCCCTCATTAGGCGTCTTAGCGAGCGGTGAAAGGAGCGTCCATTCACTGGCCGCGGTGGGAACACTGAGACCAGCCGAGCGAAAGAACAACCGACCGGCCAGGGAGGCGACACACACACACACACACACACACACACACACACACACACACACACACACACACACACACACACACACACACAGACACACACACACTCTCACACACACACACACACACACACACACACACACACAAAGAAGAAAAAGTGAATGTGTGTGAAGCTTAAATCTCAAGACTTGTGTCCTCTCGCTTTTCTCACTCCTCCACCTCTTCTTCCTCCTTCGTCTCTCTCGCTCTGTTTTGTAAAGAAAAGCTGATTTAATTCCTCCTGACAGCTGTCAGTCCGACCAGGACCGGCACAAAAACCCCCATCGGGCCACGAAACAGCTCGAATCACACAAAGACAACGACGGACAGAGAACCAGCACCAAGACACTCAGTGCGTTCACATGACAGTCAAGAAAACAGAATTACTGTGTTAGTCCGACTATGATCGGATCTTTAAGATGCATGTATACACATTAGTCTGACTTAAATCAGACCGGATCAGATTTCTCATAGTCGGATTAAAACACCCAGATTATTGATTGATAGTCACATTACTCCTGCATGTATACGTTCCATCAGATCAGATCAGATTTTGCGTTCTGTGCAGGCGCAAGATGTCTTTCCCGGGGCCGTGAACCGGAAGTAGAAGGACGGCGGCGTCTCCGAAATCATCGTAAGAAAGAGAGAAAGAGCGCCATTGTGCATCTAGTTTGTGTAATTATCATGTACACCATATATGAAGTGTACAAAGATGTACTTCGTCTCGCTCTTCGTACGCCATCTTTCTGGAATGTCGAGGCAGTTTGTTGTTGCTGGTGACGTAAAGAGGTCAGCCGGAGGTGTTTCTGTTAACACTAGTTGAAATGGGTACAGCGCCACCTAGCGTACCGGGTATGACATGCTCTGGACAATAATCCGATTTTCTCACCGGCATGTATACTCGGATAATTGCAGTTGTCTGATTGAGTAGCAGAGTCGAACTATGGCTGTAATCTGACTCAGCTGTGCATGTAAACGTACTGACTGGTTCAGTTCTGGTTCTTGTTGGACTTACAGAAATCAGCCAATAAGAAACGTGTTTATCGTCCTTCCATGCTTCAGATGGAGGACGGATGTGTCTCATGTCAGCTGAGACTCCTGACGGCCGGCCGGTCGTTAAACAAAGGTTTGTATTGAGGGAAGTGAAGCGACGGCGCTCAGAGGAGCTGATCATTGTTTAACAGCCTTGACTGCTTTATAAACACACAGTACATCATTCTATATATTTAACTATCTGAGGAGACGAAGCTCAGGAATCACAAACTGCTTTTAAAATCACCCTTTGATTTAGATTTTCGTCTTTCTTTCTTTTTATTCTTTTTATCTGCTCTCGTGTGACGTCGTCTTCTCATCGTCCTTCCCTGATTTTATTCTTTTTGATTATCACTTTATTTGCATTTTCTTCCTGTCATTATTTTTCTTTTACTTGTAACGACTCATACTGTTGACGACTTTTGGTGTTTTCATATTTTCTGTCCTGCCGTCTTGTTTTCACTCCTCGTGTTCGTCTCTTTCTTCTGTAACATCGTCCTCTTGAGTTTCCTGCTTCTGCTTGTTTGTCAGCGCACAAAACCAACTCTTAAAAAGGTGCTGTATATACGTATAAAGCTTATTACTATTATCATTATTATCATTATTATTGCAGGTAGTAATGACATTAAATGCTACAATAATGTGATATGGTTCTGACAGTTCCAGTCGCTCAGAAAAGTTCTCGGTTCACTTCCATAAATAAACTCCATCCCTCAAACAATCAGGCTTCATATACGCGTCTGTGCTAGTGTTTGCATGTGTGTGTGTATGTGTGTGTTGTTGGGTGTGTGTTCCTTGGAACAATGTGTTTCTATGGTAGGAAGTGAAGTGAGTGCAGCTCAGTATATCATTGTGTTCCCGGGACGACGCGGTCCTGATGATGATGATGAATGTTCGATCAGGAGTGAGTTCAGACTTCAACACCACAGTTTGTCCCCAGTGGCCACTCGCAGTTCTGCAGCTACAAATATTAGTACGACTTTCATCCAGCTGAGAACGAGATTTAAACATCTGTAACGTCATCATGATGTAAAGTCGACAGGCCTGACAGAACTTGCGGTCGAGGATGGAACGATAACCTGGAAGTCTGGCGAAATTAATCTAACTTCCAATTTGGCACCGTGCCGCTCTTCTCGACTTTCCAAATGTTATCGGTGCAAATGGATCAAATTCTGACAGTGAATCAGTGGTTTCTGGTCCCAGACGATCATGTGGGAGGTCACGAGGTCACGAAGGAAAATATTACGCGGGATACTTCTGGTGGTCAAAGAAATAAAGTGTCATCACAGCTGATTCACCAGCGGCGTTGTCAAGGCTTTAGAAGCGTTAGCTCAGTGGGCTAATCGATGCTAACAGCACAAAATGAAGACTAGCTTGATGAGCTGCCAGAGAGTCAGTGTGTGAGGCGTGTGTGTGTCCTTCACGTTGTGTATCTGCGGTGTGAATCTCATGCTGTGATAAGATATCAGAGGAGAGATCATTCACTCCCACGGCCTCCATATCTCCTGACACTGATCCCAGACCAGCTACACCCTGCACTCCTCCACACACACACACACACACACACACACACAGCTGGACAAACACCTCTACACACACACGCCTACACACACCCTAACTCACTCACATTAAAGGTATTCGGTCTATTTGCACAAACACTACTCGTACACACCTTCTCTGATATGAAGACTTCAATAACAAACATGAGCAGTTTAGTTCACACACTGTGAAAATACTCCACTACAAGTTACTTCCTGTATTCAAACCTTACTTCATGTATGTGAGTATAATAATATAATATAATATAATATAATATAATATAATATAATAAAGATCCGACCACACAACACAAAGTCTCACGCTTGTAATTTGAGGAAACAAACGTCCGGAAGCCATCAGGAATCTTTAAACCGCTGCGGTGTTTGACAGACAACAGTCCTGCAACAGCTGTCATAAAATAAAAGAAGTCGTTTGCGTCCGACAACACTGAGGAGAGAGCGAGACGCACACACTGTTCAGCCTTTGTGTCTTTAAGTGTCTGACATTAAACCTCAGCGACAGCTCGGATCGTCTCCGAGCAGGAAGCAAACATCGTCTCTCTGGGAGACACAAAGTCTTCTGTCGGACGGTAAAGGACAAGTTCAAGTTGTAAAGGACAGGAAGTGTCACACACACACACACACACACACACACACACAGGTGTAGATATAACACACACACTTGTCTCCTCACAGACGTAGACGTTGAGTTAAAGTGTTGAAGTAGGATTTTATCGTTTCATGTGCGAGTGTGAATGAAGAAAACAGGTTTTGTAACATTTTCACAACTTTTACAACTTTCTTTAATTTTTACCGCGGTGAAGATTTTAATTCTCTTTGTGTGTTATTATGTGTGTGTAAACTATAATCATGTTTGTATTTTATCTGGACATCAGTAGATAATGTTTCCTGTGTGTCACATGCCATGATGTCTTTTTATCTACCTGCAGGAATCAAACATGAACATGTTAATAACCAGGTCTGTTGCTCACATCTGACTCAACACGTCACGACTGTAACCTGCTGGTTACTTCACTGCATGTAAAACACACTGAATGTGTGTGTGTGTGTGTGTGTGTGTGTGTGTGTGTGTGTGTGTGTGTGTGTGTGTGTAGCTGCACGAGGACTTCAGACTCTGTGGTCTCGTCTTCACCACAGAAAAATGTAAGAAACATTTCTTTTGTTGTGAAAGTTGTTTTTCACATCAGCAGCTCACTTTCCCAGAACCGTCGCTCCACTTTCAAACTCTCACAAACTGTCATTTTGGTTTTAAGCTATTTATTTTTCCTGCTTTTTAAGCAGAGAGTGAAACCAGCTCAGCGGCAGAGGAGAGTCATCCCAAAGCACTTCCACCCAGAGGTGTGTGTGTGTGTGTGTGTGTGTGTGTGACAGAGAGATTACACTAAATTAAAGGGTATTACAGTGTTCTGTAATGTCTGTATTTATGGTTTATTGTGGAGGACTGGTGTCTTCGTCTGCCTGTGAGAGACTCAGTGGATGGAAGATGAATTACGTCTCGGCCTCATTAGGAGGCGCTCACATGTGTTTCATGTACACAAGGATCTGTATCACACACTGTGTTTGTTATAAACACACACAGAATTAAATGAGGAAGATAAAAACAACACTAATGCTGCAGGACGAACACAAACACTGAGAACATCGGAATTAAATCTGTGCTGACTTCTACAAAAAGCACCGAATTGTGAAACACAAAATTCTTCTTCTGCTGCGACTTAAACTGTCAATGTGGATCACACACCCACACACACACACACACACACACACACACACACACATACACATACACACACACACACACACACACACACAGACACACACACACACACACGCACACACACACACACACACACAGACACACACAGCCTTCAGTCTGAGCAGAGGAAACAATGGCCTCTAAAATAAAGTCCTTCATGTCAACTATATTGTCCTGCAGTAAGTCAAATAAACTTTTCCTCTGAGGACAAAAAATAAGAAAAACAAAGCTTTCCATATTCGTGTGTGTGTGTGTGTGTGTGTGTGTGTGTGTGTGTGTGTGTGTGTTAGCAGACGGTGATATATGACGTGTGTGTGCAGGAGAATCGAGGTTTCAGAACAATATTCAGCAGCGCCTGGAAGCCGTGAAGTCACAGTGTGTGAGTCAGAACATGGACGTGGTTCTGTATGGGTTCTGTGTGGGTTCTGTATGGGTTCTGTGTGGGTTCTGTGTAGGTTCTGTATGGGTTCTGTGTGGTTTCTGTGTGGGTTCTGTGTGGGTTCTGTGTGGGTTCTGTTTAAGGTACCGTTGCTTTATGAGCTTTCTATCTGAGCTCCTGTCTTCTGTCTGTTTGATGAGTTGGAGGAAATGAATATCACAACAAAGATCTGAGATTTTAGAGTCATTTTGTGTGATATTCCTCTGTTGAATCTATGTGTGTGTTCGCACGTGTGTGTGTATCCAGGTCAGCTGGCGCCGGCCCGCGGGTTTTGTTCAGATGGTCTCGGAGGGGAAGGAAGCGTTTCAGCTTGGCAGAGAAACTTTATTGTTGCGTCGGTCCTGATAAGAGGTTATTAATTAGGAGGCCAGACGAACACAATGATACAATAGAGTCTGATAGCTGCTGTTTGTGTGCCAGCCCACACACACACACACACACACACACACACACACACACACACACACACACACACACACACACACACACACACACACACACACACACACACAGATGCGTGTGTGTAAATGACCTGCTGACTATTTTTATCTTTATCTATTTAGTTTTCATTCTTCTGTGTGAAGATATTTGAGTGTTTTTTAACTCTTCCTTCGGTTTCTTTAGTCACGGTTTCCATTTTGTCTACACAGTCAGAAAATAATAAAGGTGTGTGTTCACCTACAGATAAATAATGGACCTCTAGGACACTATGTGTGCATTTATGTACCAGGACCAGTTTTCAAAAGGTAGATTTTCGTCCCCTCACAGCAACACTGAGTCGTTCTGCAGAAGAAATTCAAACTCTTTCTTAATAATAATGAGGAAATAATACAAACTATTTCGTCCAGAAGTGACTAAACGAGATGTTCTCAGAGAAAATTAGGTCCCAGAACACTGTCTGACGCTAGAAAAGGTGGCAGGGTCCGCCACATGTAAACAAAGTAAAACAGTATAAACCGTGTCGTCCTTTAAGCTGAATTAGTTTGTTTGTTCAGTTTATTCAGTCATGAACACAAAGATAGTTTGTTTATTTAACATTTTAAAAAATCAGCCTTTCTCCAAAACTACAGACTGCTCCTTTAAATTAAAGGTACAAAATCACCAGCAGAGGCTCTTTAAGATGCAAATATAAACCTGCGTATCTAACAGAGACGCTTTGCTGTCTTGTTGTTCTGCACATTGACAATAAAGATTTGAATCTTGAATGAATGACAACGTGTTTCCGCCTCTCCGTGACTTTTCTTTGCAGATTCTAATAAAAACATTTCCTTGTCGGTGTTTCTGAAGATGTAACGAAAGCAGAGAAAGAAGCTGAGACGGATTCGACTCGTCGTCCAGACACTGATGAAGAAACACAACAGATAAAAAGTGGATTAACGTCTGCAGGAGTGATGAACAGAACCTGGAGCTCGCCGCTCTGTTTAATCTGGCAGCAGCGAGCCGCTTCTCTAAACACCGATAAACTGCGTAAGAAACGAGCTTCATTAAAAATCAGAAACATTCGTCTTCATCTCCGTCTCTCACTCGTGTGCTCGGATCTCTCAGCTCGACGGCTCTTTACTCTCATTTACAGATTTCTGTTCTCAGAGGAAGGAAAGTGAATCGAACCTTTTCGTCCTCCGTCTGTGGCGGGATGAAGATTAAAACAAACACGTTGATTAATTAAGTGAAGTCATCTGGCTGTGATTCAGAGCGAACGTCCAACAAACACACGACGCCTGGACGAGAACACGCTGATATCAGAGTTTCAGCTTGAAGAACTTTGTGATTTATGACAAACTGAAGTAGATATCAGTTTGATTATTGTCTCTTTACTTCACTTGTTTGATGGATTAAATGGTAAACCAGCATATTATACCGTATATATGGGTGTGATATCCATTTTTAAACATTTGGAATGAATGAAGATCGTTCAGGGAGCAAAACAAACTATAAAAATGACTTTAGTTGCTTCTCAGATTCAGATTAATGTTGAACATCTGCCCTGATGATCCGTCTGTCTCTGCCACATGTTGATGTTCAGCAGATGTAACGATTATGATGTTTACTTCCTCAGTTTAGCTCGTTAGCATGCTAATATTAGCTAATTAGCAGCCATCAGTGTACAACTGGGGCGGATGGAAGTGTCGTTAGTTCTGCAAATGTTTCATCATAAAACGGAAGAAAGAAGTATCGGATACAATCAAATGCACAATTAATTTGTAACTGTGTCTCATATTATTCATCTGACGGTTGTTGTGACTCGTCATGATCACATTCATCAGCCTCATGTTGGCGCCAGAAGAAAACTCAGAGGATCAGAAGTCGTTAAGATTCAGAGTTTCACACCGAGACGTTCAGTTCAGATCCACAGCTTGTTTTATTTTCTCTGTCCATCATGTCGTCGGATCCCACAGCAGCTCACACGACGTCTCAGAGTTAATCTCCTCCATTGTTGTCGTGCAGGGGCCCCGGCAGAACCAGGCCAGTGACCCACACTGGGTCCTGACCTCCGCTTTAAGGCCGTGCATCCTCTGCAGCGACCCGGCTGTCTCGGCTCCTCGTCAGGCAGCTGATGCATCAACCCGAGCTGCTCAGCTGTCACGTCCTCTGGGGAGACGGAGACACTCACTGGGTGGTCCGCGCTCCGTCAGCTTTATCCTTATTATCTGATCAACACGCTTCTGATATATAATCATTTTGTAACAGATCAAAGTTAAAATAAAGTTTTAATGATCAAACGGACGTGTTGTTCTGAGAGTCGGTCCTGAAATCAGAGACTGAATTAACGTCACTCCTTGTCACTGAAAATAGTTTGTGCAGGAGTTTAAGTATAAAGTTTATGTTGTGTTTCTTCTTCTTGTCAACAAATCCCATGAAAACATCCGATGACAGAGTTCTTTGTGACGAAACAGATCCTGCAAATGTTTAAAGAAAGTTTAATTTTGCTCTTCTCGTGGGATTTGACGATGAGGAAATCTAGACTTTAGTTTTTTCCCTTCGTCAAGCAGCAGTGAACCAGATCTTCATCGTCAGGGTGGCAGTTTCCATCCCTGACCTCCTCTGTATATAAACTCCTGACTTCCTCCTTTGCAGCTGTAATAATAACTACAGCCACTAGAGGTCAGACTCACAACACATGTAAACACGAGGGTCATTTATCTGATGAGGACTGGCTCTATTATCTGTTATTTTCCAGCAGACACCAGGATACAACTGATTTAATTAACAGTGATAATAAAACTGCAGGTTTCACATGTTGCTTCATCATATTCGCTTTGATAGAGATGTTTCTGGTCCACTGTGGTTGGACCTGTACCAGCAGAACCAAGAAGAGAAGGAGTACCTTCACTGATTAGGCTCAATATTCTGTCACTGTTCTGTCAGGTTAAAGGGATATTCCGGTGTAAGTTTAATCCATGGTCTAAATCACCATGAAACTGTGTTAGACTCCCTCTGGAGAGATCAAGTTAGCAGACCGCTAATTTACGGAGTTTTATCAACCTCAGAAACGACCGCACGACAACAATACACTGCAGTAAATGGATCCAAATATAAACCGCCACCAAAAAGCCACAAATAATGCTCAGAACAGCACCAAACTTCAGCAACAGTACAAATAGGGTCTCAGCACATAGTCCGGGGCATCTAACCTCCGCTAGCTTAGCTGGATTTCTACTGGGAAGCTAAAAACAGAGTTCAACTCTCCTCCATCAGCTTCCGGGTCGGGGAAGTCCCGACGCGACGATTACCGAGTGCGGTTAGAAATGCTCAATTCCGTTCTTTTCCCTGTCCGCTCTCGATAATAACTGTTATAAACTGGCAGGTAAGACACATATGAACTTTGATTGCTTTTCCATGGAGTCATAATCATACATTTTCATCCATGAGCCGCGGAACTCTACTGCACTCGGTAATCGACTCGTCGGGACTTCCCGTCAACAGGAAGCTGCTGCAGAAGAGTGGTAAATTTAGTCAGCTTTTCAATAGAAATCCAGCTAAGCTAGCGGAGGTTAGATGCCCCGGACTATGTGCTGAGACCCTATTTGTACTGTTGCTGAAGTTTGGTGCTGTTCTGAGCATTATTTGTGGCTTTTTGGTGGCGGTTTATATTTGGATCCATTTACTGCAGTGTATTGTTGTCGTGCGGTCGTTTCTGAGGTTGATAAAACTCCGTAAATTAGCGGTCTGCTAACTTGATCTCTCGAGAGGGAGTCTAACACAGTTTCACTGTGATTTAGACCATGGATTAAACTTACACCGGAATATCCCTTTAAAGAACTAAAAGACTCAGTCAGGTTTAGGAAAAAGAGTTTTGGGTTAAAATCCACCATTACAAAAAACGTGATCGCTGAGTTTCGATGACGGCGATTTCAACTTCATCAGATTGTAAACGGACAGAGCGTCTAAAGAGCGTCTGATAGTTGAACGCACCCTCGCTGTCAGGACGTGATGTCACTCTGCTCGAAAAAGAAAAGAAAGTAAAAGTCGACCAGAAAGTGTTTTTATGCTGCTCTGTTTCTGTCAACCTCTCTCTGTTATACATTACAGAGAAATGTCTTTCACACACACACACACACACACACACACACACACACAGGAAACAGCGAGTAGGAAGGAAAAACAACAAAACACACACAGAGCATCCTAACGACCGTCAACCACAATAGAGTCATTCTTCGTCTGTGAATCGCCTCGAGGACACACACACACACACACACACACACACACACACACACACACACACACACACACACACTGTGGGAATGTACAGACAGTCAGCGTTGTGGGTTAAACATTATGTTTTATGTTCCCAGTCTGTGTGTCTCATTCTTCAGGGTGTGTGTTGTGTTTTCTGTGTCCTCTGTGGTAAAAAAAAAAAAGCGCTGCTGCAGAGAAAGATTGGGAATTTCTAAGTGTGTGTGTGTGTGTGTGTGTGTGTGTGTGTGTGTGTGTGTGTGTGTGTGTGTGTGTGTGCAGCTCTCTAAACACACGAGGGTCCCTGAGCCGGATCACTGTGGGTTGAGCAGAAGAAGAAGGATTTATTTAATGACACGGAGGATGAGGAGGATGTTGTTCTGGGCTCTTCATCAGTGTGGCGTGGCTGCATATTTGGTGTGTGTGTGTTCAGCTGTGGTTTCAGGGCAGAATGCAGTTTTAATCACGGCTCTGGATGTTTTATTTTGTGGTGTTGACCCGGAGATGAGCCTGAGCAGGCAAAACACGGGATGATGAAACTGGAAGAAACCTGCGATCAGTCTTTCAACAACCCGGAGGTGAAGGGTGGAGTCGCCTCCACTGCCGGGTGGCTGAGGGGGATTCAGTTGTACAGTTTGAGCCTGGAGAAATCTGGGAGCTGCTTCTCCTCCCTCATCAGCTACTGAGCAAGGCACTTAACCTCAGATTTCCCCCGTGGAGCGACAAAAGTCTGGAGTGATGCAGGGCAGGAATAACTGCTGCAGGAGGACGAGCGTCCAGCAGAGGGTTGTTGGAAACAGCATCTGTGCACATAAATCTTCTGCTTAAATACACCGTCAGCTGAAGCTGTAAAGAATTCACTTTAAAAACAGAAGAGTGGTGAAAACCTCTGTGTTAAGGTGTGGACATTATAGAGGAGGAGCAGCGACTGTGAGACCAAACATCTGCAGGTCAGGTTGCTCAAAACAACGACACAGCTTCAGTTTCCACCTCGTGACAAAAACATGAAGGTGCAGACGAGGATGGAGTTTAGTTTGTAGCCAGGAGCTGTAACGTGGCTGCACACCTGCAGCTGGTACAATGGTGGATTTGCCTCTTCAGGTTAAGAATGAGTTGCTATCCAAGTGAGGCAGCTAAACTTCTCTGGGTGGCAGCAGCTGAGCCTGATGCAGCAGCTGAGCCTGATGCAGCAGCTGAGCCTGATGCTGAGGCCCTGAACCGTCAGCTGTGGTCATGAGCTCTGAGTAACGACCAAAAGAGGGACGCTGTGCAGACATGTGGCCTCAGGCATGTGATCGGGATGCCTCCCGGCCTCTGGGGAAGGTATTTCGGGCTGATCGGACTGGAAGGAGACCCCAGGGTGGACCCATTACGAGCTGGAGAGATTCATTATCCCATCTGGGCTGGGAATGTCCCGAGGTCCTGCAGGAGGGGCTGCTGGGAGGCGGTCCGGCTGCCATCATCTCCAACACAAACCCACTACGTGGAGGGAAACGGATGATGGACCAGGACGTACGTATCTGCCTTCTTTATGGAGTGTCTTTGAGTTTGGATGAGACACAAACTGAACATAATATTCAGCTTCATCATATCAAGATGAACGAGACGTCACGCCACTCGTCCAGGATTCACGCCAACACACACAAATCATAATTGTGACTCTTGCTGTGGGAATAATCAAAGAAGAGAGTCCGTGACAAAATGTAGAAACTGTCCCAACAGAAGAGGACGTGGTGGGTGTGGAGCAGTGCATCGTGGGAAGTTTAAGTTTCTTTACAAGAAAGGAGAAATTCTGATTTCATTCATTAAAGTGACTCGAGGCCGGTGTGTGTAGGTGTGTGTGCAGCTGGATGAGGGTGTAACACAGGACCTTATGTTGCTTCATCATCAATCTTGTTCATAAGTGACATTCCCAAACCAGATATACATTACACAGAGGAGACACAACACGTATGTATGTACGTACGTATGCAACAACACCAAGAGTCCAGATGTTTTAGGACCAAACAGCGTCGAAGGCTGATCGTTGTATCTCCACACCACCAGGTGGCAGTCGTCAGTATCCATCAATCAAAAAGTGAAACCAGACGTCTGCAGGTAAACAAACCTTTGATGTGATAACGCAGGACAAACTAAACCAGATAGGTGGAATCACAAAAACCACAGCGACAGACTCTTCATTCGCACTGATTCACTGAGCTGAACAACCAATCAGAGCGACTGATGATGCTGAAGGCCCGGCGGCACGTGACACACCACAAGAACCAGCACCAGAGACGCTCACCTGACGTCAAGACAACAGTCATCATACTCAGTGTCAACGTATCAAGTAACAAGAAGTCAAACTCAAGTAAAAGTACAGATACTTTGTCACGCATATTAATAATACTTGATTTCGTCTTACTACTTTCGCTCTGATGCAACATGTAATCTGCAAAGTAACTAGTAACTAAAGATATCAAATACATGTAGTGCAGTAAACACTTCGGTATAAAGTAACAGAAAATGGAAATATACTCCAGTAAAGTTCCTCTTCTATTCTTTTCTGTTTTTGTTGGGCTTTTATTGTGAAAAACCACCAGCAAGTGCCATCATTCATTGGCAGCAGCTTCAGCGTCGATTGGGAATTATAAAGAATGAATCATGTGAGTGGATAAATTCCCTCCTCTCATGTTATTATTGTTCATAATGGTCACACTCACTGATATTCTTCCATTATATTAAATTATGACACATTATATCATCGTTTCTGGCTTTTCTGTGAGACTTCTGGTGGTTTAAATGAACATTATCTTCCATTAGTGATGACATTAATCTGGAAGTTGTAGTATTTTAATCTCACTGACTCAGGAAAGAATGAAACTCTACAGACAATTTGTTCTACGTGGTAATAAAGACCTCATTTATTGAGGGAACTCCCTCCAACATTTATCACCACTGCTCCATGTTTCTCGTCTGGTTTCCCTCACTAACGTAAACTCGCCCACTGAGGATATAAAAGGATTTACAAGTGACTTTGTGAGACGACCGACGTCCTGACACTGACTGGATGCACTCCGTCAGCTCCTCCATTAAAAGTGATGTAAAGTCTCCTCCCGCCTTCGTCCCACGTCGGCCTCACAGAGCCGGACTGGAGTCTTAACTCAGACGAACAGCCGTGTTAGACTTTATCAGGCAGCGGGGACGCACAGCCGTGATGAGATGTTTATGAATATTGAAGGTTAAAGGTCAAATAAAAGCTTCACAGAGATTTGTGTGCTGTTATCGCAGGATTCAACAAGCTGCTGCAGCCGATCACAGACTTTATCAGAGACTTCACTTTAATTCTGCAGCTCAGCAGTGAAGTAAATCTTGATCTGAACACTTTCTGCCTCGGGGAGTCTGAGGAAGCCTCATTCACCCTGCTGCTGCCAGCCCACGTCTGCAGATGGAGAAGTCAGGCGAAGGAAGAACTGGCGTGAAAGCCAGAAAAGACCAGATGAGAAACAGACCTGCGCTTCAAACGGATGTACAACCTGTGTGAGCTCACAGCGAAGAGACACGCTTTGTAACCGCGGAGAATGAGTAGCACATTTCAGAGACGCATGTGGGAAGTTGTACGACGATCAAAACAGAGAAAGAGACAAAGTTTGTTCTGACTGCAGGAAACATGAACAAGATCACACACAGAGGTCAGAGAAACTACCTGCGACCGTCAGGTGTGAGGATCAGTCCTGTCACAGCGTCCATCAACGTCCATCAACGTCCACCAACGTCCACCAACGTCCACCAACGTCCATCAACGTCCACCAACGTCCATCAACGTCCATCAACGTCCACCAACGTCTACCAACGTCCACCAACGTCCACCAACGTCCACCAACGTCCACCAACGTCCACCAACGTCCATCAACGTCCACCAACGTCCATCAACGTCCATCAACGTCCACCAACGTCCATCAACGTCCACCAACGTCCATCAACGTCCATCAACGTCCACCAACGTCCATCAACGTCCACCAACGTCCACCAACGTCCATCAACGTCCACCAACGTCCACCAACGTCCATCAACGTCCACCAACGTCCATCAACGTCCACCAACGTCCACCAACGTCTACCAACGTCCATCAACGCCAGCCAACGTCCATCAACGTTCATCAACGTTCATCAACGTCCACCAACGTCAACCAACTTCCACCAACATCCATCAACGTCCATCAACATCCATCAACGTCCACCAACGTCCATCAACTTCCATCAACGTCCATCAGCTTCCATGTTTCACTCTAACTTTGAAACATGTTACACAAAGCTGCAGGAGGCGATGTGAGAGGTCTGCGCACAAACACAACCAGTTATTTACCTCCAATAAAGTTCAGAGAAGAAAAAGAAACAAACCAGCTGAAAGATGTGCATAAAAACTTCCCTCAGGTAGAAATACTCAGATCTAAAAGTAAAGTTAGCAGAACTACGGTGCAGAAACACTCAGATACAGTGACGACATGAAGTAACATCTAACTCTGGTCTTCATGACCCGACACATTGAGCTCAGTGTTCCTCCTGCAGAGTCAAATCCACTGAAACAAAAACCCACTCAGAGCAGAAAAGTGCTGCAGCTTTCAGCTTCACCTCTCTCCGGCCGGCAGCCATCAGATAAGAAGTTTTATCTGCAATCTTTGTTGATTCGTGTCTCAGCGTGATGTGACGCTCGACTGGAATCAGCTTTTAAAAACACGAGCAGAAAGTCTGCAGCGTGCTCGCTGATCTCTATCTGTGTTACCCACACTTCTCTTTTTAAAGACGGACTCTCATTCGGTCGAGTGCCGACTTCCACTGAGCTCCTCCGGATGATCGACTCCGACTGAGAGGAAGTCAAGTGGCTTCAACAGCCTCCACTCAGCTCTCAGCAGGTACAGACGCTCTGCAGCAGCTTCAGTGACTCAAACATCAAATATTCACTGATTCTCACACTATTTTCAAAATGAGCGATGTGAAGTGTCTCTGCAGCCGCCTCTCCTCTGGAAACAGATCCATAGTTTTTATCAATGAAAATGAAAAGTGCTGCACAGATGATCATTCTCAGTAATCGTGAATCACGTCGCAATCTTAAAATCTGTCAAATGAATCACAACCTGATTTATTTAACATATTTTGCTTTAAAAGGTTCAAGAAGAGTCTGTAGCTGGAAACAAGACATAAATAAGATGCAACAACGTGATGTTGAAGATTATTTTAATCAAATTTAATGATTCAAGGACCCAGTAGAAGGATTCAGTGACATCTAGAATGACGCCAGATACGCCTCGTCTCAAAACGTTGGCTGTCAAAAAAACATGAAGAACGCCCTCTATGGAACCAGTTTGTCCCTTCGAGGCTACCGTAGAAACATGGCGGACTCATCGCAAGGTGACGTAAACTCAACAACTCTCAGTGTCGGCTCATTTCACACTGACGAAAACATAATTATGGATAATAAATTATATTTCTGCCAATAAATCACCACAAATCCTTTAATTGAATCAGTCAGTAGAAAATTAATTGTCCACTGTTTTGAAAATGAATAATTTCTACAATAAAAAAACATTTTCTGGCTGTTTCTTTTATCATTAATGATATTAAACTAAATGTCTTCAGGATCTGGACTGTCAGATAAAACTGTTAGAAATTAGAAAACGCCACTTTGGACTAAAACGATAAATAATAAAACTGCAGCTCGAAATTTTTAGCGAAATAAAAAACAGGTTGAAATTTATATATTTTGATATTTTGTTGTTTTTAGTTTTTCCATTTTCAGCACGACATGTAAACACCAAAGTGAAGTACAAGTACCTTCAAACTGTTCTGTAGTAAAGTAATCGAGTAAATGTCCATGTTTACACACTCACACTCACACACACACACACACACACACACACACACACACACACACACATCCTACAGGTGGACGTGTGTGTCACTCCATTATCATCACGACAGCAGAGCTACCGTCTGACAGGAGACACAATACAGGCAGGAAAACAACAATCTACACACACACACACACACACACACACACACACACACACACACACACACTGCAGGAAACAGCCTTCCCCCCACAGATTGTACAGCAGAGGGGGTGTTGAACTCATAACAGGAAAAGGCAGCGGACAATCAGGGGACGTTTACTCACAGAGGACTCAGAGACAGACAGACAGCTCGGCCTCCGCACTGACCTGAGGACAGTTTCAGTGAAGCAGCTTGTTAATAAACTCAGTCAGAGTTTCATCACATCAGATCTCAGAAACAGAAACGTGTGAGGTGTCGAACATGAACGTCCCACAGAGACAGAACCCAGAGACAGAACTCAGAGACAGAACACAGCAGTTTAAGACTTTCTGGGATAAAAATATAAATCCCTCATTAAACTGAATCACCTCTAACAGTCCTGGAAATATTTCAATGACCACCAACACTTCTACAAAAGGTCCTGGAAGCCGATTAATTACCACCAAATATCCGACAACAAGCTTCTAAATATCCTCAGTGACCAAAACTCATACAAGGGTTCCTGGAAAATCATCAGTGACTCCTGGAAAATCATCAGTGGCTCCTGGAAAATCCTCAATGACCTACACTGTTGTAAGAACTCCAGTAAAGTTTCCATGACCACCAAAACCTCCAATGACCCTGAACAATTCGACAGAAAGTCCTGGAAACTTATTGATGACCTGAATAAATCCTTCAAAACCCCCTGGAACATCTTCAGCGTTCAAAGCTCAAACAAGGACGCCTGGAATGTCCTCAATGACCGTCTAACATCTTGCACAAACTCCTGGAAACGTATGATGACCAACAAAACCTCCTCCAGAACCCTTGAAATGAGAAAACACTTCCAGGTACTGCTCAATGACCACCAAAACCTTTACAAGGACCCCTGGAACCTCTTCACTGACCAAAACTAAGGACTCCTGGAATATCCTCAATGATCACACCTGCCTCCTCAAGGACTCCTTCCAATGACCACCGACTCTTTTAAAATAAATCTCCTTGAAACTCGATCAATAACCAATAACAGATTCTTCAAGGACCCTGGAAACTTCTCAGGGACCACCAGAACTCTCCTGGAGGAACAAACACCAGAATCATGATTTAAAGACACGTTCGTCCTTCATGAGCAGGTCCAAACACTGTGAACTCAAATAAACTGGGTCTTCTAACAGTTTCTGTCTGAACCGGACTTCAGGTTCGGTTCGAAGAATCAAGAATAAATCCTGAACATCTGAGTGAACTTCAGTCTGACACCAGCAGAACTTTACAGAACACAGTGAGCTGTCTGTACCAGCAGCAGCGCATCAATTCAGAACAAACCCGTCTTAAACTCACCGGTCAGAACTCTGTGCGGGACTCTGCGGGGCTGTGCGGTTCTCTGCGGGGTTCTGCGGGGTTCAGTTAATCCGGACCCTGGACGTGATGCGGCGGCTTCAGGACAGCTGAGTGTGGGCTCACCTGGAGGCTCCGGACGGTACCGACACACTGCAGTGATGTTCACATGTGAGCTGGACTGAAGGCTCCTTCACAATAAGAGCCTCTGCTGCTGCTGCTGGTGCATTCAGGTGCTGCTCGAAAACTTTAACTCCCGAGAACTGCGCGGCTGTAGGACGGATTCTGTGCCAGATCGCATTCATATGTATTGTAGATAAAACTGTATTTATTAATAAAACATTTCAGCAAAAATAAATGAATAAAAGCTGGCAAACAAAATATAGAAATACAATAAAATGTTAAAATGTCTGTGTCTTAATGTGCAACAGTGTAAATATTTGTAATATTTTGTGTTTTAAATTGTTATTTTCACATATTTTCGACTTATTTTCTACCACTGTTTTAATTGTTGTGCTGTATTTTTGCTATCCTCTTTGCTGCTGTAATATAGTATTATATATATACAATATATTTGAATATGACTAAATAAACTGAAAATGTTTCAATTAAAGAAAAACAACAGGTACAAAGTCACATGAATCATGGTAAAGTGGATATGTAAAAAAAAATAATTGAAACAAAAACAGGAGAAAAAAAGATGAAATAACATCATAAGAATACTGAATTCTACTTAATGAGTAAATTAAGCCATTACATTACCACTTATATAAATATTACAAACATTTATCCTTCGTCTTGTTCTGACATCACTTCTACTTTTTTCACCTTCAATCTTTATTTACTCAGTTTCATTTTATTCTGTCAAACTTTCCAGGAGGGTTTTTATTGTATTCAGGGAACATCACTGTTTCTAAAAGTGAACCGTGGTTATGAATCGCTGTATTTCCCACAGCGCACGATGTCCTGAACACACCATCCGTCACTCTTCAGCCTGTATAAACAGAGCGCCCCCTGGTGACGTCACACTGTCAACACACACTCAACACACTTCAGGATGATAATATAAAAGAAGTTTATTATGAACTTAATCTGTTACTGAGTACATTTTACAGTTTTTATAAAGTTGTATAAAACAATAATAATAATAATAATAATAATAATAATAATAATAATAATAATAATAATAATAATAATAACAGATTTATGCTTCTCTGTTAAACATATAAAATACAAAGTGGTTAAACAATCACAGAAACTTCGTCACACAATTAAACGAAAAGCTAAAAACAACTTGGATGGTTTGTGAAGAATATGGAAACAAATCCTCCGCTGAGAGAAAACGTTCAATACATTCAGTTATTGATTATAAACCGGACGAGTCCGGTCTCAGAGCTGAAACAATCAGTCCATCAACAGAAGATGAATTGAAATGAAAAGATCAATCTGATAACTGATTGATCTCTTTACAACACATGTCAAACATTTATTTGGTTTCAGCCTTTAAATTCTGCTTCTCTTTGTTATTTATGACAAAAACTTCTTGATAAACACACCGAAGATAAAACAGATGTTATACTGGCTTCAAACATAAACCACCACCACCACATACATATATATATACACATATACATATATATGTATACATATTTATATATATTTATATATATATAGTATTATACTGTCATTGTAACATCCATCTAAGTTTGAAATCATCCCGATAATATCCTTCTATATCACAAAGTTGATATATATAAAGATAAACCACAAATTTCCCTGACTAATAAAAAGACATGTGTATTATTTATATCTAATAAAACACCGTCACCTGTTGATTCCTACTGTTTTTATTAATCTACGAGGTTTAGGGGATGAAATAAATGAAAAATTGGACCTTTATCACCTGCAACCTCACAGACTCAGACAGGTACATGAGATTAACCACGACTCATGAACGCATCGCGATCGTCAGACGTTCATATTTCACATTAACGAGACGACGACAAACGTGAACACATGTACGTACGTTAAACGGATGATCGCCTGTGAACGTCACGTCTGTGTGAAACCTATAAAATGCTGCATGCAGACGGATATTTGGCAGCAAAGACTTTGTTCTCCATTCCGTACACGAAGAAGTTGTACTCTTTCCCGCTGTAGGTGTAGTAGGCGTGAGTCAGAGGAACCATCTCGATGGTCTGACGCTGCCGACACACAGAAAGAAAAGAACCGGCGTCAGAGTTTAACTCCAGATCAAACAGTTCCTTCACACAGTGTTTGTTTTGTGAGTGAAGCAGTTTGTGTGTGTGTTGGGTTCGTACCTGTTGCAGGATGCGACTGGTGGAAGTGAAGCGCCCGAGATGTTCGTTGATCAGTTTTGTAGACACGTCGCAGATCTCCTGATCGGGGAAACCCTGGATGGGGTAAACCTGGCAGGACCAAGAGAGCAAGAGATCAAAATCATCTCTCTGAGCGATCTACGTCGAGCGTTTTAAACCATTTTTTATTCATTTAGTCACGTTTGTGTTTCTGGTCTTGAGTTAAATATCCCTGCTGGGAAAAACCAGCATAGACCAGCAGCAAAACACAACGTACGTTGTGTTTTGCTGCTGGTCTATGCTAGTTTTTTTCTGGTTCTTGAGCTGCTGAATTCTTCACTATGTTCTACGAGTCAGAACCAGAACAGTGAGGTTGTGTCCGGACAGAAACACGATGAGCTGAAAGTCTTTTTAACGCTCTGTAATCATTCCCACATTATATCTACAGTTCTCTTTACATATTCATTTCAAACATGAGCGTAAAAACTATAAATTAAAACTTCTTTAACTAAATAAAAAAATCAATCAAGGCTCAAATTTCACTTTGTGCTTCAAACTAAATGAACCAATGAAAAAAACACTGCAGTGCTTTTAAAATAAACTTTTCACGGAGACATAAAAAACAAGTTTTTCCAGTGAGTTCCTCTCAGCTCACCAGGAGCTCAGGTTCTGACAGGACAGCCGGTCCTGCAGCCGGACCTCGGAGTGAAACTGGACTGAGTGGTGCTGACGTCTCGCATCAGATGTGACGCTAAAATAAAATCAAAGAAGTGTTTTTTTGTTTTTACCAGGACGCTCTCATCGATGAAGAAAGGATCTCCGGTCACCTTCTCGAACTTCTTGTCGGGGAAGTCCGGCTGACGGTCCGGAATAAAATCATCCACGTTGTTCTTCCTACACACACACACACACACACACACAGGTAAAGGAACAGATGACGGACCTCTACTCTCTATGTGTCGGTGTATCTGTGCGTGTCTCTGGCGCACCATGTGACCGTCAGCTGGATGTAGTGCAGCAGGTTCTGGCTGCCGTGACAAACTGAGCAGGTCTTGAAGCCCTGACCGTGACAGGAGACACACCTGGAGGAGAGAGAAGGAACAACATCAGAGAAACACATGACAGAAAGGTGAAAATGAATGAACACAGAAGCAGAGATGTGTCTCCTCTCACCTCTTACGTCCTCTCCCGTGACAGGCAGAACATCGTGAGGACCCGCCGGACCTTTTGTGGTTCCCAGGCTGCCGTCTGTGACCTTTGCCGTGGCAGCTAATACAACGCTTCTGCAACAGGAGAGGAAACTCAGACTGAGAGAAGAGAAGAGAGAGCAGGCAGAGCGACCGACAGGAGGTGCAACACTCCTGCATGATGTTTCCTGTGTGTGTCGACCAGGAGCTGATTTCTGCAACCTCCTGTGGGAGAATCGCACCTGATGCAGACGACGTGGTTGAATAATATACTAATCGTTTTATGTGAACGCAATACATTAAAACTTTTCTGGCGCTTTACATTTCTGTCAGACAGCTGCTGAAAGTCAGTGCATGTCAGGCACATCTGCACTCGTGTGGAGGAATATGAACTTTGTACGGCTGAAGGAAAGTTCTGACTGACGACACTGTAAAAGCAGCAAACATGTAAAAAATACGTATATGATTTTGGAGTGTGTTTTCTTTAAGGTGCTGAAATACGACTTCCTGTCTGTTGTTTATCAGTGTGATGTTCTGCTTCTCCACACAGCTGACGGTCGTCTACTGCAGGTAACACACTGACTGCTGATCAGAACCTCAGACGACCCAACAAACTATCACTTCAAATGATTAAGGAATCATTCAAATATCCCTGACACACCACAGAACCTTCTCTCTGTAATAAAGTCCCACAGTCAGTGGTGTGCACAAGTGTGGAGGCGTTCCCCCCCCCCTCGTGGCCCAATTGTTGAAAAACGCGCGCTAAAGTGCCCTCTTGGGAGCCAAAATGTGCACTAAAGTGCCCTCTTGGGAGCCAAAATGTGCACTAAAGTGCCCCCTTGGCTGGTTGAAACATGATAAAGTGCCCTCATGGGAGCCAAAACGTGAGCTAAAGTACCCTATTGGGCGCCAAAATGCGCGCTAAAGTGCCCTCTTGGTTGGCAAAACACACTAAACTGCCCCCATGGCTGATTAAAACATGATAAACTGCCCTCTTGGGTCACAAAAACACGCGCTAAAGTGCCCTCTTGGTTGGCAAAACACACTAAACTGCCCCCATGGCTGGTTAAAACATGATAAACTGCCCTCTTGAGAGCCAAAACGCGCGCTAAAGTGCCCTTCTTTTTGCCCCTGCCCTTCAAAAAGTCTGTGCACGCCACTGCCCGCAGTCGTTGTCGTTTAAACTCTAGACAACTGATCAGCAGGGTCACACAGGTGAGACGGGACAGAACCGGTCCAAACGGCTGACATGTGGAACATCAGGGCGACATTCCTCCAGAGTGAACTCAGCTTTACTTTGACTTTGTGCAAAGAAAAACACAAAACATTCCTAAAGATCTCACCTGGCCTCTGCCGTGACAGCCGGTGCAACGAACCCTTCCACAGCCGCTGCACATGTGACACACCTGAACACACACACACACACACACACACACACACACACACACGGGTTACTACTTTATAATGAACACAAAAATAGAGGACAAAAATAAATCAGGAGCTCGACTGTCTAAAATAAGAAACAAGCAGCTGGACCTTCACGATGGACGAGTGCGGCACGCGGACCGTCTCCACACTGTCCTTAAATCTCGTAGGCAGCTGGACCGGAATGTCCCACGGCTGAGGACTCACACCGTACTGAGGACCGTCCACCACCTGTCCTGTTTGACAGGAAGACACAGACGACTTCATGAATAAAGATTAACTCAGGTCACTAAATCACTACATTTAAATCCCGAGTTTCTGTCAGCGCAGAGTAAAGTTTTACCGGTGAAAGGTTCAAACTGCCAGCTGCTGGTTCTGGTCTCAGTGTAGGTCTCCAGTCGGTACTGCAGGAGGAAGACAGTCAACAAGTCTTATTTTCAGCTGATTATTCAACATCCTCCACTCTGGATCTTTAAGATGAAACTATTCACAGCTTCTTTCAGATAAAGACGTGGAGGTGACATTAGTTATTCCCCCTCTGAGCTCCATCACGTCCTCCAACATGTTCACCAGGGGTGTGCCAAAATATCGATACTACGATATATCGTGATATTCGTCTTGAGGTACGTTATCGATACACTGGTGCCAAATATCGATATTCAAAAATGTAAAAAAAAAAAAAAATATTCTTCTTTGGAGGACAGCTTTCTCTGGATTGGATTGGAAATGGATTCAGTGCAGTCAATAAATTCTGAATTTCTTCAGTGACACAGATATCGTGATGTATCGTGGATTAAATTTCTTGCAATATATCGATTATCGCAGAATCGCTGTATCGTGATATTATCGTTATCGTGGGCATAATATCGTGATAGTATCGTATCGCGAGGTACCCAGCCCTAATGTTCACAGACGGAGATGTGCTCCTACCCTGTACACGGTGACGGGCTTGAGCTCTTTGAAGGTGAGGTTCCGGGCCGGTTTGGAGCTGTACCGCCATTTCGATTCTACAAACTTGAGCAGAGCATCTCTGGCCACGTCCTCCGACACCGTGGGGACGCTGGGGGAGAAAACACACACGTCACAGCGTTTAATCACAGATTCATCGACAGAGTGGTTCATAAATAAGGTGAGACGTTGATGATGTGCGTTACCTGACGTTGGGCACCAGCGTGTTCCTGTTGAGTTCAGGCTCGGGGTTGTAGGCCGGGGGAGGTGGATACAGAGGGTTATCTCCCTCTGCACCGACACAGAAACACAGAGACACAGACACACAGGAGAGGAAGGTTTAGAAACGTCAAAGAGGAAAAACAGAGGTCGAGAGAGGACGACAGCAGACGCACCTCCACCTCCTCCCTGGTATCCATGGACGTTATCCAGCCAGCCGGGAGGCGGCGCTGAAGGTCCCTCCTCTGGTATGTTTGGATCGAACGCACCTGAGAAGACGAGGAACAGAAGAATGTGTCGTCACTGTTATGAGATGATGGATGAAGTGCACATCCATCTGTTCCCACGGCTCCTTCCTCTATCTGCAGTCTAACAGCTTTAATCTGAAGCCTCTGTTTTCTTTGTTTCCTGAGAAAAGTTTGGATGTCCTGAGAAGTCGCGTGCTAACAACTGATCCCAGCTCTGTCCTCGGCAGCATGTGGAGGAGGGCGGACAGCGTTTGTGCAGGAAGGGAGGATGCATTCTTTGCGCGAGGCTGTCAGGAAACTGGCTGCAGCCTGAAGAAACAGATCTGCACACACCGGGTCATCATCTTTACAACCGAGCCGCAAAGACACCACATCACCTCGTCCCTCTGCAGGGACATCAGCGACGGGCCGATAAAAACAGGTTCTGTGGAGGAAACAACCTGAGAGCAGCCGAGAAACACCAGCTCACACCGACACGAAGACAACAGGGGAGTTCACAGAGAGCTTTGTCGTATCTTCGCTGTGACGGCGCCCCAGCAGACCCCTCCCTCCCTCCCTCCCGCCCCTATTATCTTCCAAAATACATTTCTGATCTGCTGCCGTGTTCTGAACCATCCAGACCTCTGAGATCGTCAGGTACCGGTCTGCTTTCAGTCCGCAGAGTCAGAAGTAAACATGCAGAAGCAGCTTTCAGTTACTATGCGCCACATATTTGGAACAAACTCCCTGAAAATTGCAGGTCTGCTCCAACAATCACCTCTTTTAAATCAAGACTTAAAACATTTCTTTTTGCCACTGCTTTTAACTGAAGCAATTCAAGTCTTTGAACTGCACCATGACTCTGACTCTACAGTCTTGTTTCTTTTAAAGCTTTTCTATTTCAGCCTGCTTGTTTTGATGTTTGTTTCTTAATGTTTTTACTGGTTTTAAAATGCTATTTTTAGTGTTTTTTTAATGCAATTTTGAATGTCTTTTAAATTAAATGTCTTTTAATGTAATTTGTGTGTGCCTGTACATCACTTTGAGTTGCCTTGTGTCTGAATTGTGCTATACAAATAAACCTGCCTTGCCTCCCTCCACCTGTGCAGGTTAGGACACACATCCTGCCTCCATCTTTGTTGCTGCTCAACGCACCGCGAGCGCTCTGTAAATAACACACGGCACTCCTCAAAAAGGCTTAAAGTGGATCAGACCGCTGATGCCGTGACTTCAGTTGTGACACATTAATGCTGTGAGAGTAAAGGTCACCACCGTCACACATTATCACAGCTGCTCGTTTGTTAAACAGTCCTGATAACGAACCATCAGCCAGCGTGTGACTGTGAGAAACCAAACACACATCACAGTTTATTCAGCCATCTGATTCTTAACTTTTCACAATATTGTTTATGTTTTACGATTACGATTGTTTATTGTGATATTACTGTCCTGCTGTGACACAGACATATTCATATTTGTGGGACAAATAAAGGAATTCTTTATCAGATTAAAACAGATTGGAATGAAGCAGAAAAGTTCATTTTTGATGTGTGAAATAACATTATGAGGAGATAATGAGACGACAGGATGTGATGTAATGGACACAACGGGACTCTGGAATTTCATTTTCCAGAGTCAAGAATGAATTCTTTGTTTCTTGACTGGACGAGTGAACCCAGACAAACGAGCTGCTCGTATCTAAAGACTCGACTCTGCTGCTGATGAGATGGTTTGCTCACTTTTACTGTCATTGTCAAATGTTCCAGGTTCTGATGTGACAAACTCTGAGTCATCATCTCATTCATACACCAGTTACAGTCGTATGAAGTGCTGCAGGTAAAGTGAGTCTATAACAAACAGTCAGTGATATTATCACCACGCCTGCAGTGTTAATGTGTAACTCTCCTCTCAGTGCACTGAAACAAACATTATTACAAAGGCTTTAACATTTCCATCTGAGTATTTATCTAAGGAGACCTGCAAACACACCGAGTTCAACCATCTGTGATCATCGCGACCAGAACAGGCATT
Source organism: Sparus aurata (assembly GCF_900880675.1). Classification (NCBI taxonomy): domain Eukaryota; kingdom Metazoa; phylum Chordata; class Actinopteri; order Spariformes; family Sparidae; genus Sparus; species Sparus aurata. The sequence goes on along the minus strand of NC_044192.1, from coordinate 2,268,471 downwards.
TTAATCAGAACCAAGATGTTCCCTGACCCGGACCAGAACCGGGCCTCCATTATTAGACACATCTGGATGCAGACGTGGAAGAGTTTCATACTTATTTATAAAAAATGACTCTTTACATCAAACAACGACTGATGTCCACAGCCAGCACTCAGTGTTCAGGTGCAACTTGTCGGAGGCTCATTCTCAGGTAACACTTCAGGTGATTACACACTGATAAAGACATTTTGAACATCATGCATCATTTCTGCCAATAGATGCTTCTGAATCTTTTCACTGGACCTTGAATCTGCACAAAAAGTCAAATATAAAAAACATTATTTGCAGTTTTATTGTTGGCAGATTCGTGCTGTGGGAACTGTTTCTTGTCATGGATAAAAAGTGTTTGTCACAAAATGATGAACTGTTCCTTAATTTGTTCCTTCAGACAGAGAGATGATGTCATCAGTCAAACATCAGCTGCACACTTTGTAAAGTTAAATCTGAGTGAACATGATTCTTCTGCTGATCAGCTGTTAATGAGCCTCGTTGTGTTTCTGCAGCTAGGCAGCAGCATCAGAAACACAATCAAACAAAATACCAGAGAATATCGTGTTTTTACACAATGTAATATCACATTAAAGTACACAATAGCGCCGTGATTGAGACGCTTCCGAGGCTCCGTACGGTTTTAGCGTTTGCGTCACGATGTTGCCCGACACAACAGCAGCTACTCCTCAGAGTGTTTTTCATCAGACGTGTTTTTTTCTCCGAGATAAAAATAAATCAGAGTCGGTCTGCCGTACACAATACCTCCGGCCGAGGGGATAAAAATACCAGCGAGAAGGTGTTTCCCCAAAGAGATCTGAGCTGAGATGGATGGAGTGTGAGAACAGCAAGAGAGACTCATTAAGACAGAGGGAGGGAGGGAGGGAGGGGGGAGGAATGTGAGGGAGGGAGAAAATAAAGGGGGGAGAACAAAGCCGGACTGATTACTGAGGCCTTCTCTGGACAATGCATCCAAAATACTCCTGCAGAACTTCTCCTGCCCTGAATGCAGCCACAGACCGGACTGGACCGAGACACGCAGGCCTGCAAACATGCACGACTGAAGCTGGACTGTGTGTGTGTGTGTGTGTGTGTGTGTGTGTGTGTGTGTGTGTGTGTGTGTGTGTGTGTGTCATCAGGGCAACATGTGGTCATGCAGGCGTCTCTCTGACAGGAACTCACACAACATGCAAAGTGATTTTGAGTATTTTTCCTGGTGTTTCTCTGTAAGAGGACAGATTGATTTTGTCAGCACAAACACGTCGTCACTGAGATCAACATGAAGGCCGAGTTCCACGACTCAGGGTGCCAGAGAAAGGAGGTACTGGTAGAAAAGGCTCCACTGGCCCCCTGACGTTAAGACCCTGGACCACATTTGCTTTATGTTGTTGATCAGTGTGACCAAGCTTCAACCTGTCTGTCTGTCTGTCTGTCTGTCTGTCAGCATGATAACATCACCACCGTGCAGGACACACGGCTGATATACCGGCTGGTCGATGCTGACCTGTCACAGATATGTTCAGTCCCTGTGTCTGTATATGATGTCTGATATGTGAAGACAAATGAAAACTATAATTATGCAGAAAAAGATGTTTAGGGTAATTTAGGATGATTCAGTTCCTGGTGAGGAAACTGACGTCGTTTTAAACACTAAAGTTTGTTGTTCCGCTCTAGATTCAAAGTCTCTGTCATGACGCTTTATCACCGTCGTCTGATGTTAAGGATTATTTTCCAAAATATCAGTATAAAAGTGATATCGAAAAAATCAACTTCCCAGCTATAACCATACCCAGATCTTCAGTGTTGTGTGGCCCATACAGCAAAACTTCAGCTGACCGGGTTGAGCTCATTTTCAGTTTAGCGCCCGGCTAACTAGAATAAAGATAAAGATCATTTAATCGTCAGTGAATCGAGTCTTGTCTTGGAGGTCTGGATGGTCAAAAACACGTATCCTTTAACTTTCACAATGTTGGCTCCTGGGACAAGTCTTTACGAGCCGCAGTGCATCACGTGATGATGTAATTACACAGTTTGCTGCTATGAAAACTGGCTTCAGACCTGCTGCTGTCTCCGGATTCTTGGCATCGGCACCAAAAATGTAACATGTGGGAGTCTTAATCAAGATGATGGCTGAGTTAGAAGACGGCCGAAGTAGAGACGTGTTGATCCGACAGATCAATCATGTTGAGATATAAGACAGATCAGGAACCAGCACAGAGGCATCGATCAATATCAGAGCTGCGATCAATTACAGAACCAAAACTAACCAACCGGGACGGACGAGGAACAAAAGCTAAACTATCTCCAGACAACGCTTCCACAAAACGATCACACCAAACAATAAACTAAACTGTTAAAGGGGCGTTACGTATACAAACTCAGAAATGCGTATTTTCTCCATCAGTGAATAAACGAGCTGCTCTCAGAGGAAAACAAGGTCCCAGCACACTGTGTGAAGGTAAAGGGTGGCAGGGTCCGCCACATGTAAACACAGTAAAACAGTTTAAACTGTGTCGTCCTTTAAGATCAGTTTCTTTATTTAGTTTGTTTAAGTGTAAATCAGCCAATGAGGATGTTTTACAAAGTTGACATAGTGCTCCTTTAATTAAGAACATGAGCAGCTGCAGCTGAGTGAGAAAAACAAACACATTCAGGTCATTTCATCATAAAAATATTAATAATAACGTTTATATTTCACATTAGTTAAAGTTTAAAGTTTCCACTGTGGATGTTGTGTAATCATTATGATGATGATGGAAACATGTAATGAGTCGTGTGTCATAAATGATATAAACAGTTTATGATGCAGCTGTAAATCAATAACACAGTTTTACACACTGACAGATTTGATCATGTGAGCCGGTACCAGAACTTTAAACGGGATCAAAGATCCAAACACAGAGTCTGTGACAGAGCACCTGAGAACCAGAAGCGGAACTGGTGAAACCAACAGAAACTTCAGGAAAAACACTGAAAATACTCTGAAGTCAGCGACAGACAAATTAATAAGGACCAGAACCAGAACCAGAACCAGCAGGTTTAACTTTCTCACTCGGTGTCAACCTGTTCGAGTCCAGCTGCAGCCCGTCAGCTCGGACGGGTTCAAAACACCGAACAGCAGATGAACTCCGGACTCGTGTTGGAGTTTTTTTTAAGTATTTAAAAGTTTTTAAAAGTAAAAAGTTTTTCTAAGTTTTCACAGTTTTCTTTTTTCCGGGTTAAACGACAGAAACTCACCCAGATCTTCGTCCTTCTCGTCCATTTCTCGTCTCGTTCAGTCGCTGAACGTGAATGAAGCTCCTGAACGTAAAGATGAACCGTCAAGACGTCACAGCGTCCGCGAGGGACAGGTGCCACTTCCGGTTATTATTTTAAAAATAAAAGTCAGAAAGGATTTAACTAAGCAGTGTTGTATAAAATACCATAAAGTCACACTGGAATAAGAGTTAAAATAAAGTGTTAAACATTACTTGAAAAAGAAATCAATCAATCTTTATTTATACATCACCTTTCAAACAAATCAAAGTGCTGTACAAGTGTTTGGAAAGAGAGAAAACATGGTGTAAATACAGGTTTAGAGACTGATGCACACCAGCTGCAATAAAATGAAATGTTAGAAATATTTTTTTTTTAAACGAGCATTAGATAACGACAGACATAAATAACAATATTGCACAAAAGTTATAACATAAGAATAATAAGAAAAACGGTCAAATGTCATTAAAGTCTATGTAAAATACAGTAAAGAGAATCAAAATAAGTATAAACATTAAAACCATAAGAAAATTATAAGACACTACATAAAAGCCAAACTGAATAGATGTTACCAGATTTTTAAACGTTTTGTTATTGATAATCTAATTTTACTGGAGATCAATAAAGACGTAAGGATGACTGAACACGTGCACCAATCAGAGCAGGAGGATCGTTATCATTTCTAGAAACAAAGCTTGGGTCGACTTAGTAAAGAATTTAATCAAATATTGTTCATGTTGAGTTGTATTTGCCTTTGTCCTAGTTTTACTTTGAAGGCCTCCTCTCTGACTTCCGGTCCCGTCTTGCCTGTGTGTGTGTGCGGCTCGACGAGCCGCTGGCCGCGCCCACTGTTTACAATCAGACATCAATAAGAAGAAAAACATGTCAGAAGAATGTGATCTCACCACACAAACACTGTTAGTTCAACACGTTTATTTATCAGATCGAAACATTTATAATGTTGTAACGAGATGATCGTGTGAGTGTCTCTGTTGTTCTGTGGGTGTTTAAAGAGTTTTATTATTGTCTCTGAGTGATGGTCTGGAACAACTGGGCTCAGATACATATGTGTAATTGTAACACGTGAACACGTGCTTATTGAATTTGAAACCTTCTGCAGACAGTAAATCAGCTGACCGCTCGGTTTGACCCTATAAGGACTTTCCTGTGGGATTCAAAACATTATGGAGAAATCACAATTATCTTAGAAGACAATCTAGGGATTTTTAAAGGGGTTTATTTAAATTTTAAAATAATGAATAATATGAATTCCAACATTTTGAAGTCCACAAACAAGTAACAAGTACGTTTTATCTGCATGTGTAAAGAAAATGTGGCTTGAAATTTTACTATTTGTATTTATGAATATGACTTTTATTACAATAAAAAGCCGAATAACATAACAAAAACACTTCTCTAATCCATCATTTGTTCTCAAATAAAAACAAGACATGGAAACAGTCACACCGAAGTGATCTTGTTCATCGTAAATGTCAGAAAAAAAGGATTTTAACCAAGTTGACAGCGCCTGTCTTTAATTTAGTTGTACAACCCTCAGTTTTCCCACTACTACTGTGGTACGCGAACGCATCATTGACCCGGAAGTTGACGTCAGTTGTCTTCGCGCAGCAACGAAGTGACTGTTAGCTGTTGTTAGCTGTTGTTAGCTGTTGTTGTTCTGAGCTCCGAGCAGCTTCTGACACGGACCTGTGCTCATATAGTTACAATGGTAGGATGTGATGAGTGTTCACTGTGTTTGTCACTAACATGATCATAGCTCCGCTGTGACTGTGAATGTTAGAAGTGTACAAAGGATTTTAAAAAAAATGCTAACTGTCCAGCTAACGTATGCTAGTCGGGCGTTGTCAGTTAGCACGGTATAACGTACATTAGCTTCCTCTAGTTTGACAGCAGCTAATCTAATGGTTTTGTTGTTGTTCTCGTACTTTTCTCTGTTATTTGTTGGGATTTCAGTCCCATCAGTCACTGCGGCAGCTAACGTTTAATGACATGATGCTAACTCATCTGTGTTGTTGTTCTCCAGGCTGAAGTAGAGGAAACTCTGAAGAGGATCCAGGGCCAGAAGGGAGTTCAGGGGATCATCATTGTCAACTCAGAAGGTAAGATGATAAAATATGTGATCTGCAGAAAAACTACAGTCTGGGTCAGATGTGTGACTGCACATCAGAGGATCAATACACGAAGCTCAGTCCACTGAGAGACAGAACACAAGAGTCCAATCAGCTGTCGTCCTGTCAGAAGAAGTCTGCCTTGTAGCGTCTCAGGACGAGCAGCAGTTTTTAAATCACCTGGGAAACAAGGACAAAGATGATGTGTGCTGAGAAATCCCAGTAATCAGTAACAGAGGGATGAATACAGGAGAGAGAATGACTCCACTGTGAAACATTAGCATTCATGTCATCGAGGCCGGTTCCCTCTCTCCCCTCAGGAATCCCCATCAAGACGACGCTGGACTACCCCAGCACGGTGCAGTACGCAGGACTGATCCAGCAGCTGGTGATGATGGCCCGGAGCACCGTACGAGAGATCGACCCCCAGAACGACCTCACCTTTCTGCGTGTGCGCTCCAAGAAGAACGAGATCATGATCGCTCCAGGTGAGAGGAGACAACGCTTTAATTTCAATTTACAGGGAATGTTTGAGACATCATGCAGATAGTTGTCTGAAACTTTGACGACTCAATTTAAAACTTTACTCGTCTTTATGCCCGCCTTTTTAATATTATGTTGTGACACCGCTGTGCTCGTGGTTCTGTCACCAGAAACACAGCTGGAGATATTTCAAGGTCTCGTTAGAACATCCCGTGTTGTCACACTTACTAATGTTGAAACACGGTCTCAGACAGCGGTCACTGGCTTGTTTGCCTTCTTGCCCAAAATTGCACCACCATCACTTTCACCTCCTGATATTAAAGTCAGGTCAGAATCCTGTAATGTGAATGCGATATGAGACGTTATGTAGAAATGTCGATACTATTTGAAGTACTTGAAAAACGGTGAACCAATAAATAAATCATGTAAGAAAATATCTGACTCTGCATGCACAGAAACATGGAAATTCAGAGCATCAAAGAAGTCTGACGTGAACTTCTTTATATTTGTTTACATCTTTGTTTGCACAGATGTAGAGTGAGGGCTTTGCAGAAAGCAGCGAGGATGTTTTGAATGTTGAGTCCAGTCAGAGGCAGAAAGAACTGTCGAGGAGTATTTTCTGGTCTTCAGCAGCAGCAGTGAAACTTCTCCTGCAACATTAATTATTATAATCAATAACAGTCGGACAGACTCGGTGATTAGAGGCTCTGTCTGCCCTCCGAAAGCATAATGTGCAGTTTATCATCTCTGCTATAAACAGGAAGGACGACTCACGCAGCTCAACATGAAGCTTTCTGAACAGTTCAGCTGTTGATCATCTGACAGTGAAAACGTTTCTGTTTTTAAAATAACCTACAGCAGTCAAAGTCTGGTCGGATCTTTAGTCCTGTTGTTTTATTCTCTCATGAGGTATTTCTTTTTTAAATGATAACTTAAAGTGTTTTGTTCATACAAAGGTCAGGTGTGGTATTACTACCTGTATTTTCAGGTGGTATTTGTCTCGTACTATTTGTTTTACATGTATTTAACTGTTTCGCTTTGTCTCCACAGATAAGGACTATTTCTTGATCGTCATCCAGAACCCGTCGGATTGAAAAAGAAGGACCGACTCATCGCTTTATTTGTCTCTCCTTCATATTTAAACTGTAAAACATTTCTTTTTGTTAGATAATAAAAAAAAAACTCTGTTCATCAGAAGCTTTTTATGCACTTTGCTGTACCAGGAAGTAACAACAGGATTTAAAGGTGGATGAAATTGAATCACTTTGCTGAGTGACAACAGATGTGAACTGTAAGATGTTCAATCTCCCTGCAAGAAGATTTCTTTTTCCATGTTTTGGCATTCCAGTTCGGTCTCCTCTCCTCTGATCACTGTTTGTGATGTCACTGTGTGTATTTCATTACAACACGACTGCTTGAATACTTCTGACAGAAGCAGGGAAGTTAAATCAAAGTGAGCAGTGAACACGAGAGAGACCGCCACACATCTTTAGGTTTGAGGATTTTTTCTTTCAGTTCTAGCTTCATGGAAAACTTGGGACTGTTTTTATTTTGTATTTATTTTCCTGGCAAAGTGTTGAAGTGCAGTATTTCACCGGGGAGAAGTGACACTACAGACGCGTCTCTGCTCTTGCCATGTCAAGTTAATTTTTTATCAAATTATGAAATAAAAAATAATGGAAATGGTCTCGTTGTTGTTTTTGTCCTGTACTTATTGTATTGATTACTGCAGCACTTAGAGATTTAGGGACTGACTTCAACTAGTTTGACACTTGACTTAAATATATTTTAATGTTATTGTCATTTTGAACCCTTTCATGCTTAAATGATTAAATCACAAAGTAATTCTGTCTGTAGAATAAGTTAGAAATCCTGACTTACTTATAACAAAGTGAGGTGAACTCCATGTGTCAGCAGGATATTATGAAATGTTTTTAAATCATATTTTTAAATAAAATACACAAAACAGGCAGAATAGACCCGTCCACATTACGTCGGCTGCATTAGACTGATGGATTTTCAGTCACAGACATTTTTTTTGAAAAACATGTACCAATTCAAATCCTGATAAACGCATTTTGTGGGTTTTAAAATACAGCCAAGCTGAAGATTCACAGCTGAATAAGTGCAAAAACTGCAGGAAAGCAACAGACGAGACAAGTGAAAAACTAAACTCGACAGAACTTCTCCTCATCTGTGCAGCGAGCTGAGAGCTTCGTCCACTGGAGGTCAGCAGGACTAATTATTAAATGTTTGTTTGTACATTTTATATCTGTCGATTTTTCACACCAACTTTCAAACAAAGCACTTCAGCATGAACCTTTTCATACAAGAAGTGACAGTTAATGAACTCGACTGTATCTGTGGAAACAATCCTGATTACAGAAACTAATTCCTTAAAGCCGATTCAACAGGATGAGAACAGCTTGTGTACTTTCAATTATGGTAAAAATAAATATCTGAGGTTGTATTATTACCTTATTAATGATGTAAATACAACAAAATTGAATAGAAAACAATAAATAACACATTCAGGAGTTTCTAATCCTCATTGTGCTCCCTCTAATCTTGGTGGCCTCTTTTGTTCTATACAGCTAATAATTAAATCATGATTTTACAGAACATGTCATTAACAAATGTTGACAGAGCGCGATAAACAAATCTCGATGCACCTCCAGCCACAAACACAACTTCAATGAGAAGAGAACAGTCGCACATACAAGACAAATATAAGCAACATAAGGATATTAAACAAGAAGAAATATAAGAACGTTTAAATATAAATATATGTACAAAACACAAGATGAAAATTAAACAGAGAAATAGTAGACTGAGTACACAGACAGATGGGTTCATATATAGATCAATACAGACATCATTAGACAGACGTTCAATTTTAAATATTATTTATTAATTTATTGATTAATTCATATTTTATTTATTCATTAGAAGACAAAATAAATCAATTTATAAGCTATGATAGACAAGATGAATAGTTGATGAATTAACTTATTTTCTGCAGTACATATTTGAAGACAAATATTTATATATATTTGTATATAAGTATGTTTGTTAGTTTGTATGTATAGATATAAGTACTATTCTTGTTTATGGTCTTTAAAAAATGTACATAAATGTTCAAAATAAAGATTTCAGTCGATCAAACTATCAACTTACATTTTTTTTGTTATTCACTGAGTTCAGGAAATAGTTTATTTCTAAAAGACAAATGTGATGTCATCAGAACACAACCTGCTGTGTCACTGAGGACATTAACGTTGCATCACTTCCTGTCAGAACAAAGTGACACGCGGCTAAAAAAGCTTAAAACTAATATAAAATACACACGAAGTGACAGATGAGAGTAACGATCTTTATGTGTTTGTAATAAAGTGTTAATAAAGTTTGATTGAGCGGCTGACACACAGGAGCCCGTGACGTGGTGCACGGCCCCTTTAAATGCAGCGGATGACGTCAGCGCCTCGGTTTGCCTGCTTTGTTTGTCCGGAGCTGTTTTGGCTTCAGACTCCGAGGAGACGAGCAGAGGAGCAGCGACACCTCCGCCAACTGACACCCAGCTGCGTCGTTGAGCGCCTCGACTGCATATAAATCAGCTACTAACTGTGTCATAACACCGAGAGAGATGCCGTCCGACAGACCCTTCAAACAAAGGAGGACATTCGGTAAGAAGACACCGAGGCGCTGTTTGTCCAGCTTTAAGCTAGCTGCCTTGAAAACAGCAGCTGAGCTAAGAGAAGCTAGGCGGTTAGCCGGCCTGCTAGCCACCTAGCTTACCCAGTCTGTTGACAAGTGCAGTTACATGATTATAACACGAATGTTGTGTAGCCTTTTCACAAGTGTTTCACAGCTGTTTACACAGTCTGGATCGATAGCATCATAGGACATTAGCCTCTTAGCATCAAGCTTAGATGATATCTAATCTCACAACCAAGAAAATAAAGGGATAACACATCAAATTTCGCTTAATGTAACCGATTCTGTGTCTTAGATTCAGTGTCTTCTGGCCTGTAGCTCCTCTCTCTGCCTGCTAACGTCTAAAGGCCATCTGGGTCACTGTCACATTAGCTCGGCGAGCCTTTGGTTGGGTTAGCAAGGCCTGACATGACCAGCTTCTCCACAGCTGTTTTTTTCCAGCTAGCTGCAGTATATTAGCTGTAAACATTTCTTGTGTGCTGCTCAAAGGAAAACAACATGTGCTGACACATTACCCCCAGAACACGTGTTCACTGATTTATGGTGTAATTTGATGCCAAACGACGGCCCCTGTGTGGACAGGGAGGAGCCCAGACTGTCATTACATAATGTGCTCCAACACAGAAATGAGGGCTGAGAAACAGGGGAGACAGAAAAACACCACTGATACTTTCTGTGATGTTGTGTTTTGGTTATAACCTCTTTATAAAGATGTCAGTGATTCAGTTAATGAGGTAATAACACTCAGAGTGATTTCTGGACCTGTGAACCTGTCGGCTCTGTGGTTTACTGCTGTTTGTCTGAGTCACACTCAAACACAAGACTTTGACCGGAGAACAGAGATGTTAACTCTTTGGATTACTTAAGTTTTATTAGTGGGTCGGTTCTGAGAAGTATTTGATAAACAAGGGGATGTTAACATATTAAACTTTCTGTTACTATCTTGGGACACAGGATGAGGAGTATTATATTACTCTCTCTGACTGCAGGAATAACAGATCCAGTCCTGAGGGAAGAGTTTGGAAAGAGGAAGATACTCAATAAAGGGTGGAACATTATATTATTTATTTTAGACAAAGACAGGGAAAAAAGCGACCAGATTTCTGAAACAAAAACCAAAGACATTTCCAGCTTGGCAGTCAATATATCATAAATAAATATTCAATGTTATTATTTATGAATTGGCCATCATCGACCGATATTCAGCATTTTTTCTCCGACTCTCTATCTGTGATACTTCTGTCAGATTGCCGATAAAATAAACTAATTTTAAAAAACAGCTCTGATGCAACATCCTCTTACACAACGCCCCGCCCACAACACTGTCTGATTGATTAATAGCCCATTAATATTTACATAATATCAATCTGCAAAGTAACTAAATGTATCAAATAAATGTAGTAAAGTAGCAGAAAACATAAACACTCAAGTATAGAACCTCAAAATTGTAAATCCCATCACTGATTATTCTAAATTTTGACCAAAAAAATGTGTATTGCTGCCAAATATCAGTTATCAGTCTCTCTGTGATTTCTAATAATCGATATCGGTTTCTGATAATAGTCGAGGTGCTAAACAGGAAGTCTGTAGAGCGCTCGCTCTTCTGGCACCACGACGCAGAAGATGCAGATATTTAAATACTCAGGAAGATTTTTGGCCTCGTGCGACACTGAGCAGCTTTCACAGGAATTAAAAGCAGCTGTTCCAGGTTTTAATCATTAGATTGATGAGATTCCCTCCATAGTTTTCTCTAAATCTAGCACATGAAGGTAGTCAGTAGAAGAAGACACACATGAAGCTGCTGTAGCGAGCAGCCTCCTCTGGTGGGCACAACGAGCACGACTCTATTGAGACGTTGAGCGGTAGGTTCTGTTCTGCTGCCGGGTCTTTGTGGGCTGTTTTTAAAGAGCAGGAAAGAACAAAAACTTCTTGAGGTCAGGCCACAAAGAACAGAGACTGTCAAAGGGAATTGTATACCCAGAAGCAGACAGGAAAGCTGGATTATCTCTTTTGTGATATTTTCAAATGTACCTAAACCCAAAGAAAGGTTTGAAAAACCGCTCTTATATTCTAGCAGTTAGCGCCGACCATTCCCACAGCCAGCGAGGAAAAAAAACATCCCAAACAAAGAAACCATTCACACTTCAACTGTGGCTCCTCCATCCCATCCGAGCTTTGAACCCTCTGAAATCAGGCAACAGGCGGTTCTGAACACTGGAGAGGTCAGTGTGAGCCGTACAATTAGATAGAAAGGTGGTAAAACAATGAAAGAGTGAACAAGTAACATTCTGTAGAGTTGTGAAATATTTAAGCAAAGACACAAAGTCCAAAGACACAAAGAATTAAAATTACAGAACAAGTTTGTGTCAAATTGACATCAAGAAAGGTTGATCAGACCACCGGATTCCTCAGATCAGCCGGCCGTGAGTAACGTGGACACAAAGACGTTTCTTTTAGCTGCAGGTTCAGCCGTCGTTAACGAGTCACGCTGTGTGTGTGTGTGTGTGTGTGTGTGTGGAGGCAGCGGAGACTCACTGCTGCTTCTTATTTCCATCTGAATGTGCCGTTTGTCACTTCCTGTGGATTTTCTGACAGAAACCAGGAAATTAAATTGGGCAAAAATAAGGCAAAAACATGCAGGAGGGATGTGACACGGAGCATCTTAGTGAGATTGTGTGTTTTATGTTTTCTTTGTTTTGATTTGTTTGTGTTGAGGTAAAAAGATCCGAACCTTCAGTCTTCTGTTAGGACGAACATTTCTTTATTTTTAATGTGATTTTTCTCAGTCATGTGTGATTCAGATGACTTTCTGTGTTGCTCTACATATCTGTTACATTTACTGTGAAGAGGATTTGAATAAATTTAGATTTAAGACGACAAATGGTGCCATAATTTTACAAATTTCTCTTAACAGGGGTCTTAAATTATGCCTTGTTTGTTCTCAAAATAGAGAAACAGACGGTGTTGTTTTGATGATGCTGCTCTCTGGGTATGCATACATTTATCATTGTGAACTTGACAGTGCTAAAACCAGACTGTCAGTATTACCGAGGGAGTTGCAGCTTTATACGAGTACTGATGAGTCTGTTTTAAAGTTAACGAGTTGTGTCTTTTGTTGCCCACAGCTGACCGGTGCAAAGAGGTCCAGCAGATCCGTGATCAGCACCCCAACAAGATCCCTGTAAGCTGCTGTTCAAATCTGATTTCTACACAACACACCACGCTGTGTAATACACCACAGTGCAGACGAGGTGCCTGTGAAAGGCTTCTTTGTGCTCCGGCATGTTAAATCTACATATTCTCTTGTGAAGGTTTTTAGAAGTGATGTACCTGCAACTGCTGCAGGACAGAAAAACAAAGTATTGAGTTACACAACAGTGAAGTCAGTGAACTGTTGACAGACCTGTTCAGTCTCCAGAGGTGGAAAGTGACAAAGTACAAATACTTTCAGGTATCTGTACTTTTCAGATCTGAACTTTCTCCTCCTCACAGCTTCAGAACAGCCTCGTTACTTTAGTTTGATGCATCTGAGGTGAATTCTGGATTCTTGTTATTTCCCAGCATCAGCAGACTGATGTGGACCAATCAGAGCACATCACGCACGGCAGACGCAGCGAGACGAGACAAAGACGTAAAAGCCGTAAGAAGGCGTAAACAGACAGAGAGGGAGACTGGAATGTGGAGAAAAGGCGTGTTAGTGTCTCGTATCTGCAGAGAGTTTCTGATTTTCTCTCTTTGTTGCTGCTCGGGACGCTTTACCAACCCAACATGTGTCTATTTGACGTCCTGGGAATGAGACTCAACAATCAACTGTCTTTGTGGTGCGTTCAGGAACAGCTGGGACAAATCCTACTGATTCTACCTTTAACTTTAATAGTCTTTGAATTCTATTAATATGACGTGAGCTTCAGTTAGCTTTGAGCACAAATGTCCTTCAGAGGGAGACTTTTTACTCTGATACTCTGAGTACATGTCAGAGCCTGTAATCTATTACTTTACTGGAGTAAACAAGTTGAATCAGTACTTCTGCTGGAGGACAGAAAATACAGACTCGTGTCTCCTCTGTTGGGCTTCAGTGTGAGCTCGTGCCTGATCAGTATTATAACCTTATATTAGCTTATTAATAACATTCTAATATTTGCTGCTGTTTTGTTCATTTGAAGCTTTTGTGAATACAAGACAGCCACTGTTTAATTACACCTTCCTGCTGACTTAACACACAACATGTAGCCTGGACATGACAGAATATATTGCCACATGTCTTCATTATTATTTCTGTGCCGCTGACTGACTTCCTGTTTGTCGTGTGTCGTTGCTGCTGCAGGTCATCATTGAGAGATATAAGGGAGAGAAACAGCTGCCTGTTCTGGACAAGACCAAGTTCCTGGTACCGGACCACGTCAACATGAGCGAGCTGGTCAAGATCATCAGGTAAACACACACACACACACACACGCAGACTGCAGGTTGCTGAACTAGATGCCATCGCAGGTTAAGGTCATTGAGGTGTATGTTTGGTATGTGCGTGTATATTTGGAGCTGTCTGTTAGCGTGTTCAGATGTGACGCCTGCTGAGGCGGCAGTCCGCCAGTTTGTTTACAGCCAGCGCAGCTTCATAACCGAAGGAGAGGAGAGCTCTTTACATCCAGCTGGAGATTAATGGGCCAGTAAATTAAGATTTACAGTCACACAGCGCAGAAATATCAGAATAACGCTGCGGATATATTAGTAACTATAAATCTTAAATGCTGATGAAGCAGAAATATGAAGGCAGTTATTTTAGTGATATATTCACACAGGTAAATGTGTCACAAACCGGTGTTATAATTAACTGTTGTAGTGCTGCAGAGACGCTCCGGTCTCCACCGTTTGTTCTCCAGATAAATAAAACATGTTTTTTGCAGAGAGCAGGAGAAAAGTCACATCATCATGATTTACTAGTTTTTCACTGACAATGAAAAACTGTGATGTCAAATTTTATCATCCTTACTAATCATGAATATCTCAAACTCATCTCATTTTTGATTATATAGAAAAAATGTCTGTTGCTGCTTTGAGTGAAGCTGATGGTGGAGCTGCAACGATGAGTCGACTAATCGACCAGATAATCAATTTATCATGTTTATTTTTTATATATATATTTTTCAAATGTCACACTTCTGGTTCCAGCTTCTTAATTGTGAGGATTTGCAGTAAAAAGTGCAATATTTGGCTCGGAAATGTAGAGAAACACAAGTATAACATTTCAGAAAATGGAAATACTCAAAGTTGTACTTTAGCACAGAACTTGAGTAAATGTACGTGTTACATTCCATCACTAGTTGCAGCCCGAGTTTGGAAAAAGAAGGAAGAAAAAAGCAGAAAGACAGAAAGATTAGAACGGTAGATTCGTCTGTACGATGACGGATGTGGAGACAGAAAGATGGAGGCTGGTTGTTTTAAAAACGCCCTTGGAAAAATAGACGGCTTGCAGGTGAACTGTGCTCAGAAAAACTGTGATATTTGAAGCAGTAACATCCCGTTAACTTCTTCCTTTCTCCCTCCCTCACCCCGTCTCCCCCGCCAGGCGCCGGCTGCAGCTGAACCCCACGCAGGCCTTCTTCCTGCTGGTCAACCAGCACAGCATGGTGTCCGTGTCCACACCCATCTCCGAGATCTACGAGCAGGAGAGGGACGAGGACGGCTTCCTCTACATGGTCTACGCCTCGCAGGAGACCTTCGGCTGCTAGGCAGGGGGAGGGGAGGGAGAGCGGGACATCTTCAGGTGCTGGGAGGATGGGGAGAGGGTAGAGGGGGACGCTTGAGGGGTAAAGAGAGGTGTACGGTGCCAGAAACCACCAAACGGTCCTCTCCACTTTGTTGCATCGCAGGCCCACGTAGCAGCACCCCGTCAGCCAGTGTACATGTGACAGACGCCCCCGCGCCTCTCTCTCCGTCGTAGTCGAGCACCCTCTTCATTTTGGTCAGTAAGTTCAACACTAGCTACAGAAGCCAGAGGACATCCTGTGCATCTTTCCTGCCCTCAGAGTTAGAATTCAGAATCAAACCTGCGAGTCATTCGAGTTTTGTTTCCTCTCTTGTTCTTTTGGTTCCACACAGTTCTCTTATTTTGAAAGGGTGCGACTAACAAACCGATGTTTTTGCGAGTAAAATTGATTTTCATCCTCTAAACTATATATATTAAAAAATAAGACAAGCTAAACTTGAACCCGGGCAGTTTCATGCGAGCCAGTCGGAGTCCAGGATGTTGTCTGCAGCTCGCTGACGTGTTCGCAGGTGAAACACAGCACAGGTAGATTCATAACGATCCAGTAATTTATATCCTCATCACTGCAACGACAGTAGTACAAGCTAGAAGATAGATTCATGGTGATTGTTGTTTGACCTTTTAACTTTTTTAACGTAGTTTTTTTTTAATCATTGTCTTTATCTGGACACGTTAGCTGTAGTTTAGTTTGTGTTATTTTAGCCACTTTTTGTTTTAATCATACATTTACCATCAGCCTGAAGCTCAACTTGCCAACTCGCCGCTGGCTACCGAGTAGCTGACAATCAGGCTCGATTTTACTTTGATACTCGTCAATTTAACAACACTTTACATGTGCAATATTTATCCCCTCACACCCTGAACGCCACGTGATATCAGCAGCACCACTCTCTCCTGTAAAGCTACTCTCATGTACTGACTGCTCACTCATAGAAGGGACGTTAGCGTTAGCGCCGTTAGCCACATGCTGCTACATCCTGTCTGGCAGGATGTGTACAGACTGAACTTGATGTCTTTTTTCCCCCCTAAGCACAATACACCTGTAGTATCACTACTCACCTGTCTTCCTGCACACGGAGCTCACCCACGTTAAACGTCACAAACAACCAATCAGGTGCAGCAGATTTAAAGGCCTATGCTGTAGATTTTTAGGCAGTGGAAACACGAGGGATGCACTCTGATCCGACAGACTGGAAGTTAGACGCTTGCTTGCTTTTCATGCTTGGTTCAAAAAAACAAAAGGAGGAAAAAAAACAAACACAAATGTCAGAGATGAGATCGTTGTGTGGCTTGAAACTGACAGTGTTGGTCAGGATGAGCAGCACAGGAGGGGAACCGCCTGCACAGACGCAAACAAAGGCTCACACGCTATCACACTGGGATGATTACAGGACAGGACGGGTTCTTTTCCCCTTTGGCGGGCTCGGACAGCAGCAGCAGTCAAACGCCAATAAAGTGATCCCATTTTGCAAATTAGGCAGCCTGCAGTTGGCAGGAGTAGGAAGCCAGGAAGTAATCAGATCCCAGTGCAGCCTCTCAGGTGAGCGAGGTGAAGTCAGACGCCGCGTTACAACACCGTTTGTCGTCTGTGAGGGCGACGCCCCCTCCTGGCCGCGTGTCAGACCGCTTGTAAGAACGCTGCGTGTGTCATGGTAGCATAGAGTCGAGCATTAGACATAATAAAATGTATTTAATGTCGAAAATGAATGAGCTTCTTTTGCACATAAATTAATACAAATATAAAAAGAGTTGGCATAGAGGTTTTTTTTTAGGAATTACTGTATCTATATAACAATTATCTCTTCTTTTGTATCTACTCCTGTTGTGTAGAGCCCTGCTGCTCTCCGTACGTCTGTCTGCCTTTGTTTCATAAGACTTTATAGACGAAAGAGGTTGTGATGCACTACAAACCTGCATGTTTTGACTTTTTTTTTTTTATAAATGTATATTGATTTTACGCAATAGATTTAATTGTATTGTTTAATTAAGAAAGAAGAAAAAAAAAAAAGTCTTTTTAGATGTTTCCCAAAACCAAAAACTGAAAATAAATGTATGTGTATGTTTGAAACAAAACAAAAAAACACGTGTGTGCGTATAAACGATCATATAATCGAGCTGTATTACAAAAGTGTGTTTTTCTTTAGGCTTCCTGACGTTGTCACTGTTTGGAGGGGTGTACATAGACGCATTGCTACAACCTTATTCAAAGCATTTGCCAATAAATAAAAAAAGTTGCCTTTAACAGACTTTTCTTGTCTTTTATCTCTTCTGCACTGATGTTGAAGAACGTCGACTGTTTTTCCTTCGAGGTTCATCTCCTGTTTTTATAAAGGACACGAGCAGCATTTTAGTTTATAACATCAGAAAATGAACGAACGTTATCGAGAGTGTGAAGAGATGTTTACTGATGTTAGCATGCTAACCAGCTAGCCCCGAGCCGCCCCTCTCTCCAGCAGCCAGATCACAACTTAATCTAATAAGTCGACAAAATAAACTCACAAAATGTCAAGAAAGGAAACATTTGAAAATAAAAATACAACTGTACGCCACCTGAATTCAAGTTTCTCATTGACTGAACTAAGAGGAGCTTTTTCACATCGATAACTACACGGCTAACTGGGCTAACCAGCTTATATACGATAGTGAGCAGCAGTTAGCGGTTAGTTAATGTCGCCCTCTGTTGTTTTGGAGCTTCGTTCAAAGTCTCTTACAAACTCCACCTTTAAATTATGACTCGTATCCGTCAGTCATTCACACTGAAGAGCAGCAGGAACACGAGGAGATATAAAGTATTCAGAGACTGAAAGCATCAATTCATTAATATAACAATACTCTATTACATGAACATCGATCAGGGATAAATTATTCACTGATGGAGCAGATTGTGCTGATGGAGCGGCTTCAGGTGGAGACTAACTTTATATCCTTACATGTGTTCAGTTTGCAGACACTTAATATTTCTATTTTCTGCTGCTGTAACCTTCCACTCAACCACGTTCAGAGACAAATGTTGTGATTTTTACTCCACAATTTTAGTTACTAGTTACTTTGTAGATTACAAGCTGCTTCAGAGCCAAAGTATCTTTTTTAAATGTATTTATTTTATTTAGCAATGAAAAAAAAAGAACATTCTGATATCTGACATTCTATTCTGATGACCAGTCGACTCACATCAAATATAAACTTTACACAAATATATTTATGTTTAATTTACTTTTACTTTTGATACTTGCACATCTGAGGGGTCGTCAGGTGACGGGAGAGGAAAGACAAAAAGTTCTGATACAGAAATCTGTTCTCACTTTTCTCCAGTCTTAAATAAAGTCAAACTATTTTACGTCTTTATGCTTCAGACAGACAAATTAAACAATGTGAGACTTTTGGAGGTGAATCTGATTTAACGTGTTCTGTTGTTGTTGTTTAACTTTATCATGTTTATTCATGCAAAACCTGAAAATAAACTATAGCCGTCAAATAAATGTAATGAAGTATAAAGTCGTAAATGTATCATGAGTGTAGAAAGAAAAACTTGATAACAAAAAACAAAACTAGCTCAACATTATTCTGTTTTCATCACGGATCTCTTCAGTTCACTGCAAAGAAAAACATCCAACAGATAAAAAGAGGGTAATTTATTTTATTTTACAAGACAGACGAGACGCAACGTTCGTTAAGAAACATCCTCCATGTTTGTAGTTCAGCAGCAAGCTTCCATTCGTTACAGAAAGACTGAAGCAGAAACTACTCAGTCTGAACCGCTTTACATCTGAATCTCATTCTGTTCAGTATCAACGTTACATACAAGAGCAGTGACACTGAAATCACACTGTGTATTTATCATACTGTATATTGTTGTACACTGTCAGTTCCTGGACGCTGCGATATGAGACGTCCTTACTTTAGATTAATGTCGGCTGTTTGTCTCTTACAGTTTCAAAAGCAACAGGTTTCATCCTTCAAGCATCAGAGTCGCCTCGACAGTCTGCAAACCATCAGAGAAGTGCTTCTGTCAGGCGGACGACAGTTTCCCACCACGGCTGAAAATGACATCAAACTCCTTCTAAAGGAGTTTAGACACGCGTTTTATCTATGGCAACTTTTTAAACGATACAGGCACAGAAATAAATTTGATTTTTGATTCCTTTTAGCGCAGCTCTGCTCACTGTTGGTCTCCAAACTGGGAGAAGATGGTTGATGTTATTAATTCTACCTGTTAGTGCCACAAAGGCTGAAACATCACATCCCTCAACTTGTTCTAATAGTCAGACAGCTTTATTTCTCTCACACACACACCTGCAGCCTCCTGCTGCTCCAGGCCCAGTCAACATGACAGGTGAGGTGGTGGAGACTCAGCTAACCTGCTGATCATCTCCTGACAGACAGCTGATTGTAAGAATCACTGCAGTAAACGGAGGAGAGGTGAAACTAAATGTTAGAAGAAAGGTACAAAATGATGTTGGTCACACGGCTGCAGGTGAGACCTCTGAGTGAAAGTGAGCTGTACTGTGTGGAAGGAGGTGTTTAAGTTGAGAAACGAGGTCCAGCAGCTTGTTGGCGTCATGCGAGAGACCAGGTGATCCGCAGGAAGGTGTGGAGGTGGTTTACGCCATGCTGATGGGAAACATGAGAGGAGACGGTCAAAATCACAGGAAATCTACAGTGAATGGTTTTTACTCTTCCTGTAACTCAGAGGAGAATGAGAGACGGACTGTTATTCAAAATCAATATGTTACAGCTGCTGGGAAACGAGAAACACGGAGCCACAGAAACACACCAGAGCGGACGGCAGGAGGGAAACTAAACCACTGATGTGTGAATGTTCCAGAGGACAAATTAATCTGATTCAAATCTAATTTTACTCTAAAATATTGCTTATATTTCATTTACAGCACAGAAACTTGGGAGTTATCAGTGTATATATGTGTGTTTACAGACTGTAGTCAGACACATCGGCCAAAATGTCGAGCTAATCCTTCAACGGGGACTTCAAACTTTTCTAAACCTCACAGTGAAACATCGTACGAGCAGACAAACTGGATCCATCTGGACTTTTTAGGAAACAACTCGCCTCCAATCAGAACTCCAGATCAAGTAAACATGAAGGAGCAACAACAGGAAGTCAGTGTGAAGTAACACTGAAGAATGATTTAAATTATTCAAATAGAATCGTTACAAAATGAACAGATGGTAGCCTGTGTGTGTGTGTGTGTGTGTGTGTGTGTGTGTGTGTGTGTGTGTGTGTGTGTGTGAGGAGCCGTGTGATCAACAAGTATTAATGAGTCAGTCTGTTCAGTGTTACGATCATTTCTGTGTGTAATAACTGAAGGATTTGGGTCAAACAGGATCCGGTTGTTACAGCTTGTAAAGTTTTCTGGTTGTTTACAGCTCGCTGCTCGGCTGTGCCAGAGAATAATGATGAGCAAGAGTGTAAAATCTATATAACAAGACAATAATCGTGTGTGTGTGTGTGTGTGTGTGTGTGTGTGTGTGTGTGTGTGTGTGTGTGTGCTGGTCACCTGTCGATCAGCGAGTCCCTCATGCTGGTGGCGATGGCGGACGGCTGCGACGCGTCACTCAGCCTGAAGACGCTCTCGATGACCGACAGCTCCGTGCTGGTGGTGTCCAGGCCGCAGAACGCACACCAGTCGTTGACGACCAGCCCGCCCGCGATCACCTCGCTGCCCCGGTTCACTGTGCCGGCCTGAACAGGAAGTCAGCCGTACTGTCATTTAAGAACACTTCACTCCTTCTTGTTTGAAGGACTAGTTGTGTGAAAATCTCTGATATCTTCTGTTTCCTGGTTAAAGACTCTCTTCTCTCTCTCTCTCTCTGTGCTGAATCATCTGTCATGATCAACTTTCTGTGAGTGAGTTAACTTGTGAAAACATTTATATCACAACTCCTGTAAACCACCAGGAGGGTCGGCTGTCCTGTGACTCATGGTCACTGATTAAGTAACACGAGCTCTGTTGTTCACAGGGAGTCAAACCTCCCTCCCATCACTCACCACTAGAGGAACCTGAAGCAGAGACGACAGCTCGTCCTGGTCTTCTATGGAGGTCTTGGGGTGGACGAGGCCTCCCTGGTTGCTGAATGCGCAGTAGGAGCCGACCAGGACCTGCTCTGCTACCGTCTGTCGGAAAACCTCCACCTTCAGAGTGTCTGCCAGGATCTCCTCCGTCTCCTGGTGGAGGGAGAGCGGGTGGTATGAATAGAAAAGTAGTTTCTGACATGAGTGATGTAATCTGCATGATACTGCTCATTTCTTTTTATTACAACTGCATAGGAACTTTGGTTATATAAATCAAACTGTTGGTGGTTCGTGGCTCAGTCACATTAATAACTGAGGTGACATCCACACTCGTTTTAAAATGCATATATCTGCTACGTTTACGCCTCCTGACCAGAAACCTCCTGCAGTTTTACATCCTGAACACAACTTTTGCTGACCCCTTTTAAATTTGAAAAATCCAGCATGTGTTTTAATCTGAACAGGCGGAAACTCAGGCTTTCAGAAGTGATGACACAGACGTATATGACCAACGATTCATGTTGAATCATCTATAATGATGTCTGTACATTTCCCTCAAACGTGCTGTGACTGAAAAAGAATAATCCCGTCCTGTTCTGAAGAATCGATGCAGGTTCAGGATGCTGACAGTCCATCAGATGTTTGAATGAACAGTTTGCCGTTTGAGGAGGTTGATGGACATAAACATCCTTCCTTTTGTTATCGAGGTGTGTTTAGTTCTACACAACGTCTGCAACATTCACAAAGAGACTTTAATCAAACAGCATATATTCACTGCTGTCTAGTTTAACAGCAGAGATACTACTGAGACCTTTAATTTGGTAAAACTTTTATTTGCAACTGTTCATTTTTCAAAGTGAATCTGTCAGAGAGATCTAGACTACAGTAACCTCACAGAAGCAGCTTATTACTGTTAGTGTATCTTTGTAGGAGGCTTCTGTCAGTAAACGTCTTCTTTGTGAGTGCAGTTGAAAATAAAAACTCTGTTTAACACTAAATTATCTCTACTGAGGCAGATCATAGATGAAGTACCAAACAACACCTTTTCATAAGAGGAAGTAAAAATAACCATATAATAGAAAAAACACTGATGCACTTAAACTAATCCTTTATTTACACACACATTAACCGTCTAAAAAACCATATGAGTATTCAGTAGCGTTAGCATGGACGGTGAATAATTCTGATATGGTACCAAAGTGTTCATGTGGCACGGGAATGTTTCTCTGCAAGTGTGGATGTAGCTCTTGTTTATGAAAGAAAACAGAAAATTACTGCAAAAAACATGAGAGTGACTGTCACACGTTAAAGGTGTATGTGTGTGTGTGTCTCTGTCTCACCCTGTCCAGGTCGGGGTGGACCAGCGCCACGTAGTCGTTGCAGGCGATGACGTTCCCCAGAGCAGACAACCTCTCCTCCACTCTCTGGATCCTCACCACGTCTGGCAGGCAGTTTCTGATGTGCTGCAGCTCCTGGTCTGTTGTGTTGCTGGGCACCAGCATGCCGTGACGGTTACCTGAAGGCAGCACAGACAGAACAGACTTCAGAAACAAGGACGTGTCTGTTATCAGGATATGCAAGTACGTTTCTGTGTGGCTTGTTGTGTTGACGAAGATAAAAAAGAAGAATGATGTGAACAAATTCTGGAACCAGAGAGTTGAACAACAAGAACAGACGTCACATACGAACGATAAAAGAAAAGAGTTGTTGTGGAGGATCTCTCTGCAGGAAAGATCTCCAGAAGCTGGAACAAACAGACCTGAGGGGGGTGTGTGTGCGTGTGTGCGTGTGTGTGTGTGTGTGTGTGTGTGTGTGTGCGTGTGTGTGTGTGTGTGTGTGTGTGCTCCAAAGCTTTACTCACCCACACACATCCTCCCGATGATGCGACAGCCTGCTATGGAGGCGTGGACCACTGGGATGGTTTCTGATAATTCCCCTTCAAACACACTGCAGCCACACAAACAACAACATGATGTCACTTATTTCAGGAAACCAATCACTGATCAACTGGACCAGCTGTTCTGTCTGGGTCCAGTTATCAATACACAAATAACATCTGAATTTATAGAAGTAGTGTAAAGTTTGTTTCAGCAGTGTGCTAAACTGCTCATGGTGGTTCCGTGCAGTACGGGTCAGATCAGAACACTCAGATTCTGTCTGCATGTTGGATCATTAACACGCTGAATTTTAAAACGGGTCACTGTGATTCTTAGAATGTGTTCAGTTATGTTGGTACTGGTCCGCACGCTTGTCTGAGAGGACGGAGACTTTAAATTGCTTGATTTCTAAATGAGGTTTGGTACGGCACTGAAGCATGGAGCACAGAATGGCACATTTCTGCAATAATTCTTACATTATCCATTATAATAATCCCCTCACACATATACTGACACACCTCCACTCTGTTTGGACTGTTTAACACATCAACAAAGTTTAAGAAAACACTTTTTTACATTGATTTGCTTAATTTGCTGCCCACTGTGAGCAGAATTCACTTCATGTTGAATCCGTCCTAGTTTTTGGTAAATTTCCAAAACCTGACAGCTGAGATCAGGTTCAGTTAGCTGCTGACACGTTTTAATGTGTAATCTCAGGTATGTGTGTACTTTGTCATCAACAATAAGAGGTGTTATTCAGCTGACACACCTCATCTGACACGAAGTCCTTCACAGACGTTGCACTCAGGTGATCAGCTAGCGAGGCTCAGGGAGAAGCTAATTTAGCCTCCATGCTACACAGACCGACTGATTCAAGCAGATGTAGCTGCCTGAGCTTAATGATAATAATGTAATAGATGTGCTAAAAAGGTAAAGTTTCACCCGTAGAAGTTCTCTGAGCCGCCGACCGCAACCAGGCAGTATGTGTTGGTCAGTTTGGCGAAGCAGCCGATCTCGTTGTTTTTCTCAAACGATGCTCTCACGGCCATGATGGAGGAGGAGGAGGTTAACTTCTGATCCTGGAACAGCAACAAGCGTTACAAAACACGGATCTTTGTTAACGGAGATGAGCTGCTGGCTATCAGAGCAGACAGTGAGTTTGTTAGTGTGATAATTAACGAGCTGAACAGCTGTGACGGTTCAGCAGGGTTAGCAGGGTTAGCAGGGCAGCTAACGTGAGCTAACGGTTAGTTTTCTGAAGTTGAACGTTGATCAGACAGAAACCGGAAACGCATCAGAACAGCTAACGTCTGTTTACAGACAGCTGCGACTTCAAACACATCAACGTTCGTCTCTAAATAATTTGTCATTTTAAAGAAAAACAATTAAATTACCTGAATAACGTTCACAGTCACTCAACATGCGTGGCGAGCCCCTTCAACCCCACGTGTTCACTTCCGCTTTGGGGTTAACGTGGTGACGTATGACGTAACGTGCGTGACAAAAACAATGTGCCGAGAGAGAAAAAACGCTGGACAGAGCTGATCCTGTTAATGTTGATTAAAATAAAGATTAACATAAAAATTAAAATGAATTTATGTGGACTGGACAAGAAACGCGTCTGACTTTAATACAGAGTTTCTATTTCAGGATGTTTTGTGTCAATTCAGAGACTTTCTTGACACGAGAACTTGTTCCATCTGTTTGACAACAACATGATAATGATAAATATTATCAATATTAGTTCATGTTGTAAGTTGTTTATTTTCAGAAAATTCTAATATCAGAATATTAGCCACTAAAAAACATTTGAGACAAAAAAAATATCACAATTCAACTAAAGGCTTTTTGTGAATTATGTTTTATCAAATGTTGTTTTGCTTATTTAATTGTTTAATCTGTTTTATATCGTCAATCGACCAGAAAATTCACAGAAGCTACAAAGATAAATGTGTATATAGAAAGAAAAAAATACAAACTCTTATTCAATTGTGTGAATTTTAATTTCTTCACATGGACTATACATGTAAACCTGTAAATCTTTACAAATTATAGCTCAACATTTAATTTTCATTGTGAAGTATAATAATTCCCTGATGAGAGGGAGCAATTGTGTATTTCACAATAAAATAAACTAATATAGAACACTGTATTTTCCTGCTCTGACACATTTGTTGTTTCTGT
Source organism: Sparus aurata (assembly GCF_900880675.1). NCBI lineage: Eukaryota > Metazoa > Chordata > Actinopteri > Spariformes > Sparidae > Sparus > Sparus aurata. The sequence goes on along the minus strand of NC_044192.1, from coordinate 2,243,007 downwards.
TCCACATTACATTACATTATGTTATGTTGTGTGACATGACTGCGACTCCAGTTGAAGCAGCTCTTCATGTGTTTTCACACAATTCCAAGAACAATATTCAGAAAGAGATCAGTTTCAGTTTAAGTAGGTTTCCATAAACAAGGAACTCACCTTGTATATTAGGGTTAGGAGTTCAATTCATTTAATTTTCATTCTTCAAAAAACACTTATTTATTGTGTTTTACAAGTGCAGAGAATGAGTTTATCACAGCCTGAGGACAGAAGCTGTTCTGTAGTCTGATGTTATGGTGACAGAAAGAAAAAGAAAAAAAAGTTCTACAAATGTCAAGAATCATAAAATAAAATAGACATTTATGATACAACAAATATCTACAAATTATGCAAAATGTGTCTGTACAGTGTCTATAAGCAAGAGGGTGGAATCCACAAAATTATAGATTAAATGTAAATATTCACAATATAAAAATAAGATCATGAATGTGTTCAGTCCGCAGCCTGTTTGTTTTATATTTATATGTATATTTATATTAACACATGTTGTTACACATTGTGTCTCTATGCCTCCTCAGATTTGCCTCCGTCACATATTTCTTCGCTGCTTCTCGTCCAGATGTGTGCAGATGTTCATGAGGAGGACTCACAATAACAAACCTCCCTTCTCTCTAATCTGCATAGCAACTGCCCGCGCGGCTCTCCTCCTCCTCTCTCCCCGTGCAGCACCGGGATCGGCACTCGCAGCCAATCCTGTCGGCCGTTCCGCGTGACGTCTCGTTTGTTGACACTTCCATTAGCTCGCCACCTGTGTGACGTCACTGCAGCAGGTCCTGGGCGGGGGGGCGGGGACGAACCAGAGCGGAGGAGGAGACAAAGATCGTCTGAGCAGCGAGATGTTTCACTCCTGCCTGTTTCTGTTCGCTCACATTCAACTTCTGATTTTTTTCACACTGGTTGAAATTAAATTAGACTACTTGTGTAGCAAATAATCAGTTTTAGCTAACCGTTATAATAACCCTGGTTTCCATCAAATAAAATATGAAATATTAGCATATTCACTTGAAGCAGAACACAATGATTTATTCTGTGGAGAAAGACATTTTTTTAAATACTTTTAATACTGTCAACAGTTAACAGGAATGGTTTTAACTTTTCAGGATGACCCGGTTCATTCCTTCATGTTATAGTCTATTGTGGGCCTACTCACAACTTTTGGTTTTGTATGGCAGAATAGTTCAGGCTTGAGGAGGATAACTGGACTTTTTGATCCTCTGAAGGTTTCCTGTCATACTACTTAGTACAACTTAAGATATTGTGTTCAGATATAATAAAGTGATATTAAATGTAATTAAGCAAAAAACAAAAAAAAACCCCAGCTACAAATAAAAGTCAATTAAACATACATTTACCTGTATGTTTACAGCCTACTGTAACAACTCTCGGTTGTCAGATTATCGACCTGAATGTTTATTGGCTCTGATATTCAGTGTTTTTCTGATTATTGGAATAATAATACTAACAAAAAAAAAAGCTTGGATGCAACAACAATATGAACAATAACAAGTCAATAAAGTTATCAGAATCAGATTCAGCTATATTGGCCAAGTATGTGAACACATACAAAGAATTTGACGTATTTTTTCTTTGCTCACGATGTACATAGACGTAAACATGAACATAAACATAACAAACAAAGAAACAGTAAGTTAAAGACTGGTATAAAAATGAATAAGTAAGTAAAGTGTTCAGAGGTCCGGACTATTATAAATATATATTCAAGTATATATATATATATATATATATATATATATATATATATATATATATATATATATATATATATATATATATATATATATATATGTATATAGACATAGACATTATAAGAAGTTATTGATTAAATGTAATGGAGTGTACCTACATTTTTTTGTCTTCAAAATGGAAAGTGGAAATATAAAGTAGTAAAAGATATAAAAACTCCAGTGCTTCAAACAGAATGTTAGCTCAATGTGATTAGCCTTTGTTGCGTCACGTAATATAGAAGCCTACATATCGAGCCTCGTCTCGTCTCAGAGTGATGCCTCCTCTCATCCCTACACGATCTTCGCAGTCAGCCGCTCCGTGGACACGTCGGACGGAAACTCTGCCTGGAAACACCGCGAGCTAATCGGAACCAGCGGCCGACAGAGACGGACGAGTCTGCAGGATCCGAGGGGGTCGACTAGGTGGGCTCACATCGATCTATGTTCACACACACACACACACACACACACACACACACACACTGGGTGTCTGTGTGGGAGGAGCCTCACTGGTGTCAACATGTCAGACAAACACAGGCCGGATCAGAACAGTGTGACACAGACGGAGGTCCAGATGAGACCAGCAGGTTACAGCAACAGAATTATTTCAGTTCAGACCCTGAAACACATCATCAGGATCCAACATGGCATAAGATGCATCGTAACATGAAGACTCACATGTATCAGAACCAGATTTACTGACCCAACAACAGTCCTCTGTGCCTGACAGTGTGTTGGCTCAGGCGTGTGTGAGCTGACCAATCAGAGCAGGAGCAGAGAACGTTAAAACATGTAAATCTGTTCTATCCAACACAAACTTCAACTGTGTGACTTTACAAATACATCAGGCAGAATATGTCTCCTTTAAGTCCTTTTATCTTTGTTTATGTTGAGTTTGAGTTCACATGTGGCGGACCCTGCCACCTTTCTAGCTTCACACAGTGTTCTGGGAGCTTATTTTCCTCCGAGAACAGTTTGTTTATTCACAAGAAATACTTATTTTGTTTTAAGTTGCTTTCAATGTTACACAAACAATCTGCAGGAAGACAGACAAACATAAAGACGACAACACAGATATATAAACAGTCGGGTCCAGAGTCTGAGAACAAATACCTGCGTTAGCATGCTGACGTGTAAAGCTAAGCTAAAGTTGGCATTGACTGTGAACTTGTTAGCATGAACTGAGATCGACTGATTATCGTCCTGAACAATTATTGGATCTGATATTCAGGATTTGTCTCATTAATGGAATCAGAAAACATCTGACGCAGCTCAGTCTGCAAAGTAACTAGTAACTAAGTTATTTTTTAAATGTAGTGGATTAAAATAACATTGTTTGCCACCAAAATGTGATGGAACAGGAAAATGTAAAAGCTTAAGTACTTAGTTGAAGTCCGTCAGTGTTAGCTTAGCTGTTAGCTGAGACCACGAGTCATATTTTTCACAAGAAAAGATAATTAATCTATAAAAAGTGTCCGTGGTTTTCAGAACGTCTTCGTGTTTTTGGTCCCTCCTCAGTTTGATTTACCTGCTGTGGACTTTTTTCATCATCCACTGTGAGACTCGCTGATTATTTCCAGTTTTACGAGACTTTATTTAATATTTTCAGTTTGCTCTCAGACGCTCTCCTTAAAGAACAAGACTGATATTAATACAGTGTTTTTACAGTTTCACAGTGTTTTATGTTAATGATTGATTTAGTGTTGGACTCTTGGTGAGTGAACCTTATCATCCCCCAAAAGTCTTTTTTTTGCTGAAGGAAACGTAAAACTAAATAAATCCACCAACACATCTTACGGTGAGCATCCTTGAGCATCATGTAGTCGCCTCCTTTAGGAATCAAACCAACAACCCCTTGAAGCGTGAAGTCACACAAGAAAAGGAAAATAAAAAGAAACGAGGAAGAAGAAGTGAATAATAGAGCAGCTGAAACGAGCCTGCAGCTGCACGCTGAGGGTCACACCTGAAGAGGGCAGCAGCAGTTAGCAGCAGCAGTTAGAAGCAGTTAGAAGCAGCAGCAGGAGTTAGCAGTTAGCAGCAGCAGCAGTTAGCAGCAGTTAGCAGCAGCATCAGTTAGCAGCAGCAGTTTGCAGCAGCAGTCAGCAGCAGTTAGCAGCAGTTAGCAGTAGCAGTTAGCAGCAGCAGTTAGCAGAGATAGTCAAGTCAAAACAAAAGGATATCTGGGAGAAAGAGCGGGGAGCTATTTTTAGCTCGGCTGTGACAGCTGGGAGGGGAAGTGCGGCGACGGCGCTGAATGCTAATTGAGACGCTCTGAGGTTCATGAATGAAGCGAGTGTGGCTCGCTGGGTTTATTACCTGCCTGTTTCATCGGAACCGCTCGGTACCAGTGAAACGGGTTCAGTCCGAGAGGACGGAGAAACACACAGCAGCCCTCACATTTCAGTATTTTTAGCTGTTATATAAATTCTCCTGCACAGATCCAACAGTTCTGACTTCATCCTCTGTGTTTTACTCTCTGCTGCGCTCAGCTGTGGTTAAACATTTATGTGGGTCCAGCAGAAGCTCTCCTCTGATGTTATCTTCAGGTCCGGAGTAAAGGTTCCGGCCCGTAATCAACTTTTATGTGAAAATGATCACAAGTTATTGCTCTGTGGTTCTGCCAGCGACACACGGCTGGAACATCATTTGCAGGCGGTTAATATCTCATTTTGAAAAACAGGCTCCTGTTTTTTTTTAACTGCCGACCATTATTATTATTATTATTATTATTATTATTATTATTATTATTATTATTATTATTATTATTATTATATTTGTTGTTGTTGTTGTTGTTGTTCCTGCTGCTGTGCCGACGCTGGTTACGATCTCCGTTTGTCCCTGGGCTGTGAATAAAATCAGTCTAGGAAGTGAGAAAATATTCAGCAGCGTTTTGTTCCTGTTGGTTTCAGAACCGGTCCCAGCAGCCCAGCAGCTCGTGGCTCGAGCACAACAGACTGGAAGCTGTTCATTTCTAGCTTAAAGGAGCCGTTCACCCAAAAACGTCAGAGTAACAACAGATATTCTGCATTGCTCTGATTATAAATCATGTTTCCAGAAGCTTGATTACTGTCTCTCCTTCAGCCTGCAGGGAGGAGATGATGATTAAAATTTTTTGAGTGAACTGTTCCTTTAAACTCGTCCTGTGTCATAAAACCGAACTGTGATGGTTCCACATTGTTTAGAAGTCTTTCTTCATTTTCGGACATAATATTTTACAGTAAATAAGAAAAGACACGCAGGTGGTTCTGGAAGCTCGTCTCCCTCTTTGTGTTTCTATTCGTTGAATCCTGAGAGTCTTGTGTAATTTCCCAGCATGCATTAGAGACGACCGGGAAAAAGCTTTCACAGCTCGCAGAGCGATGGTGTAAAGTGGTAATCAGAGTAAAATGATCCCATCAGTGCGTCTGATCGAGTTGTGTTTGATTGGATCGGCCGTTCTGGACGAATCAGAGTGGATTAGAGACGTCCGGGCTGATAGCAGGAGCGTCCACCATCTCTGTCCTCTGTGTCTCCTCTTCTGTCTTTCTTCTTCTTTCTCTCTCGTCTTCTTTCTCTCTCGTCTTGTGTTTCTCTGTCTGCATCTATCACATTCTCTCTCTCCTCGTCCTGTCTGATGAGTCAGGGGAGATTTGTGCTGACCGTTTGCCTCTTGACTTCTCCTCATTTGGACTTTTTCCACCGGTGAAGTATCAGACCGACTCTCTGTGTCGTTCTCTCTGACAGTCCGACGTCTCACAGCCTGCGACAACGTTAACGAGGATGAGACTCATTATTCTGTATCGTCCTCCTTCTGTCAACAAACTCAGCCATCAGAACCACAATACTCTGTTGGACTGTCTCTGATTACTTCCACACCCATCGGTTCCTACTATAACAGAAATATTAAATATGATCTATTTAAACTGTTAACATGTATTATCATGTATATTAATATCTGTGTGTGTTGTCTCAGGTGTGACTGATGATGGGAGGAGAGCAGAGCCACGAGACGAAGGAGAGAGAAGAAGAGAAACAGGAAGTGTCTGCCGGTCCAGACGGCTCAGGACCGGCTGCTTCTGAAGGTTCTGCTTCTGAAGGTAGATACTCAGATACAGTGGGAGAAAGTAACTGAGTATATTTATCTAATTGTATTGTACTTCTGTTCCACTGAATGTCAGAGGGAAATGTTTTATTCAAGTCATTTATCGTTGAATTTTCATTTTAAGATTTGATGTGTTTGAGGTAAATTAAAAATCACATCGCTCGAGATGAAACCAGCAGGTGAGCCAGCGTTGAGATATTAAACTTAGAGACTCGTTAAACGTGTTTAACTTTCATACGCAAGAAAACTTCTAGTTCTTATTTTAAACCACCACAGCCAGCGAGCGAGTCTCGATACCTGAACCGACCCAAACCAACCGGAACCGCACATTTATTATCGTCAGCGTGACACGATTAACAATAGCGAGAATAAAAAACACAACAAACACAACATGATGAGCTTTTATATACAGAAAACATTACGACACACTTAAAGCTTAAACTGGAGACATGACACACAAATTATTCTTAAATGACATGTAAGTTATTCACCACTTATTCACCAATTCTCGATTTTCTTTCACAGGTGTACAGAATGAGAGAGTTGTATGATTTAAAACCTGCGACTGCTCACCTGTTACGTTTCAGCTCGTCGTCTTCAGCTCTTCTCATCCTAGAAACAAAAGTCACTGAACACTAAATGTCAGCGCTCACATCATCATTTCAAATCTCTGCGTTTGACTCCGCAGACGCCCCTGCAGAGCTGCCCCAGTGCATGATGGGAGGCAGGAGGGTGGACAACATGTGCTTCATGATCTCGTGCACCAACTGGTACTGAACCGGTTCTGGTACGACCGGTTAAAGACACCGAAGACGTTGATGTGAGCGGGAGGAGGTGGAGAAGGTGGACGATGCGTTCATGAGCCCACTGGAAATCCAAAACGAGGCCGTCGATGAGGAGATAGAAGAAGAGTCGGGAGCTGCTGATCGCTGAATCGCTCGATGGATCGATGGATGAAAGCAGATGTCGTCCTTTTTCTTTTTCTTGTAGAAGGACTAAAGTTTCAGTGTGACACATCTGAGCTCTGACAGTCAGTGTTTTAAATTGAATAACGCCTCTTTAGTTTAACTTCTGCACGGCAGCTTCCGTCTGTTAAATCCACCGAACGCTTCGGCCTCGTCTCGGAAAGGACGGATGTTCCTGCTCGTCTGTGTGCGCTTTGCTTCTCAAACAGGATTCAAATGTTTCAGGCTGATTTAGGAAGTGATTATCAGTAAACTAAAATTAGAACAACACTTAATGAAACTGCAATGCTTTCTGTAAAGGCGAGACAAAGACCGACTGTTCTGAAACATCTTGGAGGTTTTGTGTTTGTCGTCGTGCCTCTTGTTCTCATGTTGAAGTGAGCGGTCTAATAAATAAGAGAACAAAAACAACAAAAAGTCTCATTTTTCTTCCTCTTTCTTGTTGTCAGCTGTGTGTATGTTCACAGTCTGACCTGCTCACACACTCGCCTCACACCAGCTCACACATTCTAATTAAAAGTTGTTCCAGCTTTTGCAAAAATGCAAACTGATTTCTGGGTTTTAGGACTCGTGACCACGTCGCGAAAAGTTTCTCCTGAAAACTCCGACTGACACATTAAATTGTAATGAAACTGAAATGCTGCTGGGAGGCATCAGCCGCTCTGTCTGGTCCCATCACTGGACAGGTGGCTGAACATATTGCATATCACCAGAGGAGACGCATGTAAATCCCTAAAGGGGTATTTCAGCAAAATACCACAAGGCAGATTTATTCTGCACATCTGGTAGATTTATACGGCACATAATCTCACACATGCCCCCAAAACTGTTCATGGAGTTGCAGAAATTCATTCAGTATCACCGAGAAAGGAACACGTCAACGTCTTTGTTCTTTTTATGAAAAGACTTTTAGCAGAAAGCTGTAAAACATCAGCAGCTGTGAGTCTGTTCAGACGTCCGACAGAGAGAAGACAAACTGTGATAAACAGACATTGATTCATGTATGAGTTTAACCCAATATACGTTTACATTTAGGGAAATTAGCACCAATCAAAGTACGACCAATTAATTATTAGCAGTTCCCACTGGCAGCATGTTGAAGGATGACTGGAATATTCTGATATCTGGAAAACTTACAAATATGACTTTTCTCCGGCAGGTTCTGGAGGTCAGGAGCATCTTTTTTCTGAGATTTCTAAACTGATTTAAGGACGTTTATCAGCTCCTCATGTCTTCAGGAAACATCAGAGTCACACTGAATTTAAAACCGTACGTATCATATCCGTGTGTTCAGATGTGACTGTGATTCTGACCGTCCGTCTGCTGGTTCAGGAAGCACAGCAGAAGGTTTTTATAGAAATAAACTGCAGATTAGTTTTAGACAATTCAATGAAAGTAGGACATGAAACAGACTGAACACAAAGAGAACAGATGTTAAATGCGAGACAATGAAGTTTTCACTTTTATTGACATTTCATTGTTAACAGAACATGACGGTGTTATTGGTATATAATTGGCGTGGGACAGTAAAACCAAAGCAAACATAGAAAAAAAAGAATCATCTCTGTTTCCAGTCATGTTAGCATTTTAAATAATAAAAACCTCTTATTAGAAATAAAACTGGAAATACAGGATAATCGTCTCAAGTCATTAACGTAAACATGCCTATCAAACATAAGCATCGTCATAAAAATGGTTCAACATTATGTGCAAACGATGACGACTTTCATCTTAAATAAGAGAAAGAAAGAAAAATACAAAACTGTTCAAAAGCTTTCGTTGGTCTTTTTGTATTTACACGAGCTGATATTTGACATCCGACTGAGAGGACGACAGGATGACTATAAAAAAATCCACAAACTAAACGGTGCATCAGTTTGCATGTAAAGAAGTGAAACAAGGTCCGATTTTTTTCCATTTTGATTTTATAATCAACCCATTTGGTCAAAAAACCCAAAACCAAACAAAAATCAAACTCTATTTACAGATTTCTTTTTGTCGTCATAAGAAAAACGAACTGAATTGAATCTCTCTTAAAGCTATATCTGATAAAATCTCCCGAGAAGTCGTAGTAGTAGTTGTGATATTATCCAAAGAACTTCAATATATTTTGTAACTTCAAAAAGTCTGGCCAGACTACCGTTGATATGTTTTTATTCACCTACGTATATTTATTTATTCTTTTTTTTTTAAGAAAAGAGAACGTTAGAAACTAAAGGCAACAACAGGCAAGTTAAAGGAAGACTCCGCCACGTGAAGCCGCACTCTGAACTCACCGCAACGGTTGCCACAGACGGGTTTGTTCTGCGAAGACGCGTTCAAAGACGTGAAAATGTGACTTTTGTTATATAAAGAAAAACATTCTTGGAAAGAAAATGGTGGACTGTCAGAGCGAAACAGTCTCGATTGAAACAAGTCTGTGGACTGTTTGGAAAGAAAGATGCTTTATTTTTTATGCATATTTTCATTGCTAGCTGCTGTTAGCAAGTAGCTCAGTTAGCCGTGGAGCTAAGTAGCCGTGTTAGCCGACTGGAGTCTGCAGCCTCGGATGGTGAGGGGAGTCGCCGCCAGCGACGGGGCAATTGAATGGGGGTTGAACTCCGCCTCTGAGAGTGACGGAGGTTAAACTGAAGACAGGGGACAAAGTACAGAGGCGATTTACAGCAGCTCTGACCAGGAGAGAGTTCGACATCAGCAGCCGGTGAAAAGACGGTTCTGGTGAGTCTGATTTAGTTTCTGTCCAGTTTGAATGTGGTTAAGTGTGGTTCACAATGAGGTAACGACTCCTCTGAGTTCAGAAACTTGAAATTCAGACGTGTAAGATTATTTCTACGTCCACAGAATCTTAAAAACAAAAAAAAAATAACAGATTTGCATCATCGTGTTGCTTTGTCAAAGATAAAAAGAGACTGACTGAAGGTTTCCTGAATTTTCTGTCCCGCAGATGGACCATCCATGGCAAGCGTTGCGTCTGTGTGGGAGTGGCGATGTCAGATAACTAAGTCTACCTTTAAAGGCAACTCACTGTTGTCCAAAGCCACCAGAACATCAGCAGACCCGGGACAAAATGACCCGATGTGAACGTCCCGCCCGGAGAACGGAGGGAAAACCACAACGCTAAACTCTCGCACAGTTAAATGATGTGAGATGGCCGAAGAGGAGGAATGTGACGTCGTGTGGCAGACAAACCCGACAACACCGGAGTGAATAAAGTACTGGTGTCGGTGTCAGTTTGTCCCAGGTCCGCAAACAGTTTCCATAAAAGAGGCAAATTTCCAGAGGACCGTTCGCCCTCTGTGAATAAATAAGAAGAGCGGCGGACGGACACTTTCCACCGCAAAGTTTAAAAATCTCACGTACATATATTTTCTTTATGTGTGTTTTTATAAGTAATATGAATAGGCGACAATAAATCACTACAGTATGTTTATCTTCAAGTGGCCGTCTTCCATTTCCACAAACAGACATCTGCTGAAATACACTGAACTTTTTTTTTGTAAACTGCTATTCTTCTGTAAATCTCAGTAAATATTTACACAGTCTCTTCTCTCTGCAGGGGGGCGGTGGTTCTGTAGTGCAGGACAAATGCTTCTGAGCAAAGATTGTTTTGTATTTTTTCCAGGTAAAACATGGTGGAAAAGAAGGTTTTCCCTGCTCACCACCCCCCGAATAAACTCCATAAATGACCCTCTGCCAGCCTCTTTAATAAATCCACTGTCACCTGATGAGGATGATGTGAGAACGCTTATTAAAAATCAAGCAAGCAACCAGAAAAAATCAGCATGAGGAACTGCGTGAGAAGTGCTCTTCTCTCCCCTCAACATGTACTGCGGAAGTGCCGTGAAGCAAGGCACTTAATCCCAGAATGCATCAGTGCAGCGACCCGGTGGCTTGCGACATTGTAAGGATGTTGGTTATAATCTGCCTGCACGTCTGCTACTGTAAAAAACCTACAGTGAAGTACCTGATAGCAACGTTAGCGGTAATTCTGTATGCAACACCTACACCTCGGTCGTTTACATTATGAATGAGCACCAAGAACGACGATGGTGGCGAGAGAGAGCGAGGTGAACTCAGGGATGTGGGCGTGTTGGAGTGGGATGGAAACCCCTCGTTAGCTCGATGAAACGTTTCCCCCCTCAGGGAGAAAACACACTGACACAAAGCTACAACTCTCCCGTCATCTCTCAGGTTAAACCACAGAGTTACAAAACACTCGACTGATGACTCACCTGCTTCACAACCAGCCTACAGCTTCACAGAGACCCGGTTCAGACCCGGTATCAACAACAAGCCTCCTGACTGCATGTGGACGGCTCTGAGTACAGAACAGGTTCATTCATCAGATCATTCAGAGGTGGTCCGGGCTGCGTATGACCACATTATTTTAGTGTTTACATCAGAAGAAGACGAAGAAGCAGCAGCACTGAACTCGTCACCACAACATCACCAGACTCCATTAACAAATGTGCTGATTTTAAGAGTTTTTCATGAGGAGAAACTTTAACAAACTCTAAAAAACTTTGCTATGACAAATTCTAAATCGTTGGAGCCTTCTTGTAAATTCAGCATTGAATCAAAACATTAAATGAACTATTAACTCAACATCACCAGACTCCCTTGACAAATGTGGTGATTTTGGGAGTTGTGTCATTAGGAGAAACTTAACAAACTTTAAAAAACTTTGCTATTTAAGATTCAAAGTTATTGTTTCCTTCTTGTAAATTCAGCATTAAATCAGAACATGATGTTGTTTGCGTATTACCACATTATATTAGCGTTTACATCAGAAAAAGATGAAGAAGAAGCACTGAACTCGTCACCACAACATCACCAGACTCCGTTAACAAATGTGGTGATTTTAAGAGTTGTTTCACAAGGAGAAACTTAAACAAACTTTGTGAAACGTCTACGATAAATTCTAAATCATTGGAGCCTTCTTGTAAATTCAGCATTGAGTCAAAACATTAAATTAACTATTAACTCAACATCACCAGACTCCCTTATCAAATGTAGTGATTTTAAGAGTTGTTTCACGAAGAGAAACTTAGCAAACTTTAAAAAACTTTGCTATTAAAAATTCTAAATTATCAGAGCCTTCTTGTAAATTCAGCATTAAATCAAAACATGAAGTTGTTTGTTTGTTCTGCTTCTGGTCCTGAGAAACTTTATAATCTCTGTGAAATTCTTCATTATTTGGACCTTCTTGTCAATTCAGCAAATGTTCTACATGAACTTCTTTCTGTCTTTGTGTAAAAAACATCATGTCTGTTTGTGCAAGCGATGGACGGGTTTGAGAAGTGTGATCCGAGCCGTCCACTTGTGAACTTCTGAAGTTAACAGCGGGTCTGAAACGGGTCAAAGTGCACCAGCGAGTCGAGACACCACGCCGCTGATACCCACGTCAACAAGCACAACGATCACCCAGCATCTACCCTCCTACAGCCTGACGTGTCCAAGACGAGCGCAGAAGCAGAAAACCTGAAGTGATTTTCATCGATAGAAGTTTCAGCTGATAAAACAGTTTTAAAGATCGACACGTAGAGTTAAAAGTGAGGAAGACAATCAACAAATTAGATAAACAGTCTAAAAATGGAGCCTTTAAAACCACTAATGCCTTCATCATCATCACCACCATCATCTTCATCATGACTCCGTTTCTATGCTAGTGTTGCTGTAAGTAAACATACGCGCTAATTTCCATTTTCCTTTTCAGTTTTCACAATTTTTTGAGACATTTGTAGCTGAATAACTGAAGACTGATTTACATCCTTTGCGAAAGAAACGGTTCATCAATAAATATTTTAAAAACAGACATTCGGCATCTTTGACAGTTTGTCATCAGCTTCATATAAAGTGGAATCGTTTCCCGCCAGTCATCATGTTTCCATCAGGACCACATGCTGAGTATTCAAACTTACTGACAATCAAGTGAGAAAGTGATCATCGATTAATTACTGAAGTAAACATTTGTCGTTTGCAGCTTCTCGAATGTGACGACGTCCTGCTGCTTTCTTTTTGTCTTGACCATAAACTTCATATTTTCGAGGTTGCAAGTGAAACACGACGAACTGATGAATCCAGAAATAATCTGCAGTTTAATCAGCGCTTCATGTGAGCCTTCATATCATCCAAATGTTGCCAACTCTTCTGAATTTTGATCAAAAATGCATCTTTTTCTACTTGAATCGAGTCCTCATCACGCTCACGCTGAGAAAACAAGTAAGTAAGACAAGTTTGGTCCAACAGGCCGTTTTTCTTTGGAAAGACATTCACGATTCTCCTCCAGCACACACTTAAACGTTCGAGGAGCAGAACGTCTCGTTCGGTGTTTGTTGTTCCACCCTCGAGGAACAAATATACGTTTTTCGAGCGGGTGGAAAATAGCTCTGTAAGGTATCGGACGACATCGATCTGCGCTGAATGCTGCGTGTGCTGAATTGCTCTCGACACCGGCGAGTAATTGCGAGGATATGCGGCGAGAACACATTCAATTACTGCAGGACAGGGAGCTCGGTGAATAAGGTACAAAGCACAGAGAATGAGAACAACAACAGAGGGATGTAAAGCGGCAGACGGGATGTTTGGAGCCTTGAAAAGACACCGGCTGCATTATTAATGTGCACACAGTATGCGTGGGGATGTATATATTTATATATATATGGACGGTATAGTTCAACCTCTTTTCAGGAACAAGATAAGACTGAGAGGTTGTTGTAGCGTGATGATGACGAAGCATTTCTGAAGTTATCCAGTGAGTTCATAATCTCTTTCTCAGCCCAAACAGCAGCGTTTACATCCTCCACTGCGTCACACTGAGCGGGTGTTACAGGGATTTCTCGCCTCGGGTGGGAGGTCACGGACGGGCGACTCCAAACCTCCTCCGGGACGCCGACCGGCCTCAGCCTGAACCAGCATGAGTCATATTGGAGTTAATGACATTTAAATGATGCAGCTTGTGTTTTTTAAATAAAGCAGGCTGCAGTTTGAGCTGCAGTGTTTCCTGTGAGGACGGCAGGTAAAGTCTTCCTCCGTCTGCACGGTCTGCTGGACAAATCTCTAAATCAGAGAGGAAGCTAACTTTACATGTTGGCATCCTAAAATGGCAGCTGGTAAAATCATCTACACTGCCCAGAACATGACGACTGGAACCAACAGGGCCAGAATCTAAGAGAGAGAAAAACAACTACATGTCTGACTGTGTTTGATCGGTTCTATCAAATCTTAATTTGTCTTTCTTGATTGATTGAGATTGGAAACGCAGTCGTACCTGACAGCCCGGTGATCAGAGTCTTAATCAGACAGTCTTATCTCATGTATTAAAGTATAAAACAGTTTCTTTGTGCAGGTTTTTCTACTTTGAACCAGATCCAGCATGTAGGACTGCGATCAGATAAACCTCTCTTGTCTCATCCTTTGGTTTGTCCACTCTGGGCTACTGTAGAAACATGGCGGTGCAACATGACGGACTGCGGAAGACGACCTGCTCCCTCTGTTTTTATTTACATGGTAATATCTTTCTTTTAATGCCTCTCAGTCTTATGTAACTTTAAAAAGATCAAATCACGAATGCATTTTCTTATTTCTTTACCTTAAACGACGACGAGAAGGACAAATGTTGGCACTGAAATGTTTAAAAGCACTTAGATCATAAATTAGATGTGACCTGCGGTGTGACCGCAAAAACAAACTGAGATTCTGAACCTAAAAAGATGTAAAGAAAGCAGCAGCACAGAACGTACGAGGGATAAAGATTTGCTGGAGGAGAGGCCGGATGGACGGGGAGAATTAGAGGAGGACAGTAGGATTAAAGCGAGGGATGTGGAGGGCGAGGAGCCCCTATTAGAGCTTTGTGAACAGAAGTACTTCATTAAGCTCGGTCGATGTCGCCGTGTCGCAGCCAGCATACTAATACAGACCCACATATCCTCTGTGCACTGCTGAAGCCCGGCTTTATTCTGCCTCCCTGTCCCCTTTTCTTTCTCTATCCTCCATTTTTTTTTGCAGTTTTTCCAACTCTC
>NC_044192.1:2200644-2218144 GCF_900880675.1 Sparus aurata | reverse complement strand
TTCTTCAGCATTTACTCCCCGAACTGTTTACAATCCAAACAATCCCGTAACGTCCATGTGTGGTTTGAGACAATTGTGTCCCGTCTAGACAAACAGCACAGGTGACTGGATTTATTTTTTATGGTGTCCGGAACAACAGCAGTAGAGGAACATTGGCTTAAAGGCTTACGGAGACAATCGGGGTGAAAGATCAGGCGTAAAAGACGTCACGCTGTGCAAACCAGAGATAAGGATTTGTCTCCTGCAGCCGCCAAATCTTGTCAAAGTATTTTAAGTCGCCTAAATTTAAAAGCATCAGTTGTCCAACACCCGTCTGATCGTGCGTTACGTGACACGGGAATCCAATTATTTCAAGAAGCAACTCAAATATGTGAGTCTACGAGACTACAGACACGTTTCTGTGTCGGATCCTTTAATCCAGACAGCAGGAAGATTTTACGTTCACATCACCGACACAGACGCGCCATGTTTTTATTCTCTTGTCCACTTATCATCCACAGACAGACAGACAGACAGGCGGCGAGATGAGTCGACAGGTAGGAAGACAGATGGGTTGAAGGGCAGACAGACAGACAGACAGAGAGGAGACAGACAGGTATGGACAGGTGAGCAGATGGAAGAGAGAGCGACACATCGACAGGCAGGAAGGCCGACAGACGGAGAGCGAGACGAGTCTGTGACCTTTTCTAACATTCAGTTTAAAGATCAGAGACATCAAAATAGATTTTTCTTCCTCTTCTGGACACACACACACACACACACACACTCACTCACACACACACACACACACACACACACACACACTATCGAACTCAGTTGTCTCGTCTCTCTCTGTTTGACATTTTAAACATTTCTGATCTGGAGTGTGAATATTCATGTGGCCCTCGTCATGCAGGCGCCCGCTGTGTGAGTCTGTGTGATGGTAATAACAGAGCCGCATTAATCAGCCACTATCGACACCGAGGCACGCGGCCGGTGCCGACGATCCGAGGTTAGACGGTGCCATATGCCGACGGGCCGACTCTTTCATCTGAGGATCCTGGGAGAGGACACATTTTTAGCTCGGGCCGGGCCCGGCGGGAATCGAAGCCGCAACGCTGCCAGCGTCAGAGCGTTGGTTAGCTTCTGACCGCACACGCCTCGCAGCCACTCAGGTCCTGCAGCCTCCACTCTTAATGTGCCGTTAAGCTTCATCTGAATCCTCCAGTGTTGCCATGTTTTATATAGAAACTATAGCTAACAGCATCCTGTCCTCAGAGAGTGACAGTGTGCCGACGTTCACCTTCAGCAGAAACTGAGTCACTGATTCCTGCACACGGTAAGATTTATAGTACATTTGATATTTGTGATTTAGATATTTGAATGATTTGATGTCTGAGGTGACAAACTGAAGTATCACAACAAAGAAAACTACACAACCAAACATAAAAGACCTTAAACACTTCAGATTCATTAGAGGAGCGTGGATTCATCAGCACAGTCACTGCTGATGTTTCAGAGTCGTGGCTGAGATCATTATTCTAACATCAGTCAGATAAAAGATCATCAGCTGAACAATATTCCTCAAATCTGCTGATTTTAATTTACATCAGTTCTGTGTTCTGGTTTCGTTGCGTCTCTGCTCACCTTGAAGACGAACATCTCCCGTCTGAAGAAGGCCACGGTGTTGAAGTTGCCGTCACAGATGTTGGGTTTGCCGTTTCCGGGCAGCGCCGGCCGGTCACCAGACGGCCGCGCCGGACGGGAGTGTCGGTCGTGCTTGCGCTCGGAGGTTGGGTGCGTCCGCCGAGAAGGTAAGGTGGGTAACGGCCTGGTGGGCTCCAGCATGGCCGTGGGGATGCCTGGTGAGGAACATTAACAACAACATGAAGCTCTAATGTTGTTTGACACGATGTAATATTTTTAACAGCACTCGAAATACAAATATCCACAACTTCATGAGTCAGAGAGTCATTGATTTCTGTTGTGTCGACGTTTGTTTTCATGTTGGATCCTCCGAGACAGAAAAGGTTTAGTTCACTGATTCATTCAGCAGCTTGTTGTCTGATTCTTAAAGGGATATTCCGGTGTAAATTTAATCCATGGTCTAACACACCGTGAAACTGTGTTAGACTCCCTCTGGAGAGATCAAGTTAGCAGACCGCTAATTTACGGAGTTTTATCAACCTCAGAAACGACCGCACGACAACAATACACTGCAGTAAATGGATCCAAATATAAACCGCCACCAAAAAGCCACAAATAATGCTCAGAACAGCACCAAACTTCAGCAACAGTACAAATAGGGTCTCAGCACATAGTCCGGGGCATCTAACCTCCGCTAGCTTAGCTGGATTTCTACTGAAAAGCTGACTAAATTTACCACTCTTCTGCAGCAGCTTCCTGTTGACGGGAAGTCCCGACGAGTCGATTACCGAGTGCAGTAGAGTTCCGCGGCTCATGGATGAAAATGTATGATTATGACTCCATGGAAAAGCAATCAAAGTTCATATGTGTCTTACCTGCCAGTTTATAACAGTTATTATCGAGAGCAGACAGGGAAAAGAACGGAATTGAGCATTTCTAACCGCACTCGGTAATCGTCGCGTCGGGACTTCCCCGACCCGGAAGCTGATGGAGGAGAGTTGAACTCTGTTTTTAGCTTCACAATAGAAATCCAGCTAAGCTAGCGGAGGTTAGATGCCCCGGACTATGTGCTGAGACCCTATTTGTACTGTTGCTGAAGTTTGGTGCTGTTCTGAGCATTATTTGTGGCTTTTTGGTGGCGGTTTATATTTGGATCCATTTACTGCAGTGTATTGTTGTCGCGCGGTCGTTTCTGAGGTTGATAAAACTCCGTAAATTAGCGGTCTGCTAACTTGATCTCTCGAGAGGGAGTCTAACACAGTTTCACGGTGATTTAGACCATGGATTAAACTTACACCGGAATATCCCTTTAACAAATTAATATTTCAACACGTCCCCTCAAAAGTGCGTCTGGAACTGTATTCCACAATAAACTGCTCGGTCCTCAGATACAGTAACAGGTTTGTTATCCACACTGAACACCAGCGCAGCAGATAAACACTATCGACCGAGCTGTTTCCTTCAACACGACTCAAAATGTCACCCGTGTATTCTGACCTTTATTGTTAAGATGGTTTATCCGCTCTGAAGATAGAACCAGAACCACTTTAACTCCAGAACTAAACCATCCAATCAATCAGCCTGGAAGTGATAGTCGGTTATCTTGGTGTTTATAAAGCTAATGAAATATGAAAAGTCTTCAGGTGTGATCTGGATAAGTTCACTAACACGCTGTGACCCTGCAGAGCTTCTTCTTCTTCTTCTTCTTCTTCTTCTTCTTCTTCTTCTTCTCTCTTTGTATCTTTGCATCACAATAAACGTGACACTCAGTTACAACAGAAGCTGTCAGGATTCTTACAGAGAGCGTGTCAGGAAATGTTCCTGCTGCTGACAGAATCGTCTTTGTTCGCTTAAAGAAAAGAGTTTACTGGAAAGTCAGGCGTCTCGTGTGAAGCAGAACAAAGTGTCCCCGGTGTGAACACAAAGGAAAGAGACACAAAGACGAGCGTTTAGTTTTTTAAAGTGTTTCTCTTTCCAGGCAAAGACTGAGCAGCGGCGTGCTGTTTATCATCCTGACCCTGCTTCACATTCATATATATTCATGGAGTTCACTTCTCCAGAACTCAGCCGACATTAATAATAATTATCAGCGCGTGTTTCTGCTTTTTGCAAGTTTTTCGCTCTCAGGTCTGAAGAGAAGTCGAGTGTTTTCTCACGTTGATGCTCAGACGTCCGTCACACATTTATACTCTCCTGTTACCTCGCTATATCTCAGCTTTTACTGTTTGTCATGACAGGAAGTGATGCACCATATAATCCGGTGTAACTGATCGTTTGATTTGATTATATTGATATCAGCCTCTTACAGCCGTATCAGAGCTGGATCTGCTTCTGCTGCTGCTTCACTCTAAAACACTTCAGCTGGACAAAATCACAGCGTGGCTTTTATTTTTAAAGTCACAGGAAACACCAAAACTAACAAGATTCATTTTAGTTGATGTCGTAAGTGGATGAGATTAGGTTGGTCTGAAGTGCGAATGTTCAAACCGCTTCAATACCAAGTTACACATCAAACAGAACACAGTCAGAGTCCATTAATGAGAGTGGAGCAGCACCGCAGTCCATCAGGACAACTGTGTCACACTGTGTTTGTATTTTATAAACATTTAACTTTTCTTAAAGTTTGACGTCAGAGAATTAAATAAAACAAAACTTTAGCTTTGCACAACTGGAGGAGAGACGTGAGGAGATGCACCTGGGCTTTGTACTGAACCAGACTGGCAGAACCGGACACCTACTGAACCGGGCCGACTGTGTGAGCAGCATGAAATCAGATGGAGGTTGTAGTTCTTTGTTTGAAAACAGCGTAAACACACACAACAGTTCCTCTACTGCTGGATTTCAGATAAAGTCTTCAGGATTATTTAGTTTTGTCAACATGTTTGCAGCAGGAAGTCGAATCATTCCACAAATTACAACCAAATATCAGCGATCGATCAGTGATGTCTGCGAGAGATGTCGGTACCGTGTCCTTCGACAGTGAGAACAACGACCCGGTTATCTTCATTGTACTGGAAACACGGCTGAGAAACAAATCATTTGGTTGTTAATAACCTAATCGACTCACCGTAGATCTTCTGGATGCCCTGCAGGTCGTCCAGAGGCAGTTTGAAGTTGTGCGTGTCCATGTACTGATAGAAAGGAGCCATGATGGCGCTCGGATCGTTGGAGTGCTCCAAACCCAGCGCGTGACCCAACTCGTGGACCGCCACCAGGAACAAGTCGTTACCTGGAGACGAGACGGGAGGAGAGAGAGGAGGAGGAAAAACATGAGAAACAGGAACAGATGGAGAAAATTCAACAGGGGTAGGAAAGAGAGAGGAAGAGGAAGAGGAAGAGGAAGAGGAAGAGGAAGAGGAAGAGGTGGAGGTTTGGAGGAAAGACATGAAAGAACTCCGGGGAGAGAAACATTTTCTCTGTCTTTAAAACGCTTTTAAAACGATCATTTCTCAGTCGAAATCAGACGATAAAACAGAAAGAAGCCGGTCGAGCAGCTGACAGGTGTTTCCACACTTTCTGTTCAGTTACACATGAAAAAAAAACTAAAAAAACATCTCCCTCTTGTGTGAAACAGAACAAAGCCTCCCCGGCGTAAACATAACAGAAAAGACCAAAGACTCGGCATCAAACGCGCCGGAAGAAGTGAGCTAAAGTCGTCCTGTGATGCTGTTGACTCATCAGCGCTGTAATATGGATCTCACATCAAAAGGAGAATTTGTGGCAAATGGAGGCGACTGACAGAGAATCTGAGGCTCCGATTTTAAAGTCCGGCATGAAGCGCTTCTTCAAACGCTGCTGACGGACGGGGATTACTGCAGAGTGTCTGTCTGTCCTTTGATTTTCTCAACAACTGCTCATCCGTCTGACTTCACACGTGGTCGGTGTGTCGCTGAGGACCAGAGGAAGCGCAGAGTCGAGAGCGAGCTCTTGAGATCAGTCAGCAGCAGCGTTACATCCGCCAGACGTTCACGTAATGTCAACGGGACTTTTAGTTTGCTGCTGGAGTCGTTGGATGTGTAGTGAAACCGCTGCTGCCAGATCTTTCGCAATATTCCCACCGGACAAAACTCAAACGCACCATCTTTCACCTGCAGCACCTCAGCGTTTTCCCCTGGAGGGCCGAAAGAAAGAACCTGTTGTGTTATCGTACAAAACAATTCTTTGGAGAAATGCCTTCAGAAGGTGAACCACTGATTTGTTTTATTGACTCGCTGGTCGTCCCTCGATGCTGCTGGTCACAGTATTACTCTCATCAGGGATGTTTTGGATGGACCGGCCCCGTTTGGTCATGACATCATCAACCACATCAGTCGTTTGGATGAACCTCGTCTCTGAGTTCCTTCAGATTCTGGAGGCGTTTCCTCATCAGAAGTTGCTCGACTCTCCATCATCGCCCGCTGACTTCAGTACAGCTGACACCACAGACAGGAAGTGAAGTCCAGTGACGTAACGACCTTTACTTTTATTCTTTTAGGTGACTTGGAAATAGCCTGGTCCCTGAACTCAACACATTAATGACTTCAGACAGAAAATGTGAGTTGAAATGTAAAATTTATATTCAGTTTACTGTAAAAGACAATTCAGAAAAGCTGGAACCAGATTCATTCTGAGTCGATGGACAGAAAGTTTGATGGACCTGTGAGTAAACTGGACTCTCTGGACTGAAGTGTGTCGACATTCATTGATCGAATCTGAAACACTCAGAGAGGACGGTGACGACGTCTGTGATCGGACACTGAGGTGTGTTTTGTCTTGAACGGATGATTTTCCAGCCACAGCAGCACCACTTCCACTGTTCACACTTCACACTCGTCCTGCTGCTCTGACGGATCAGAACAACAGCGAGCAGGTGAACACGGACCCGTGTCGTCCTGGACTTCAGGCGCTCCTGTGGGGCTGATTTAAAACCAGACTGTCACATTCTTAAGAGCTGAGATCTCTGAGCTGCTGTCAGACGCTTAATGACTTCTTACGGTCGCAACACAGAGCTCAAATTAATACATTTCATCAGCTCTGTAATTGGTTTGACTCTGTTTGAACCTAATTACAGAACATAATTATCTTTTGTTCTTTACTCGGGCAGGTCCGCCTGAAGATTACAGCCTCGGCAGCTGACGTCTACACTCCTGCAGCCGTGATGTTCAGACGTTTTCTTTAAGTTCCTTTGTTTTAATCTTCTTCTGTTTCTCTGTCTGAGAACAGAAGCATTTACCATGTTTTCCCTGTTGAACTGATCAGCATGTAATCAATAGTTTGCCTTCAACAAAGCTTTAATCAGAACATTATTCTCCTTCAGTGGATTTTGATAAAACCGTCAGAACAACATTTCCACAGATGAGGGAGAAAAACATCTGCAGTCGTTCATTTCTATCTGAATTATTGATGATTGGCAGAACAATATGTGTGCTGCGTTATTCTTCAAAAAGCTTCGACTTCACAAGAGTTTTCTTTAAACTGAAGTGTGCAGGATTGATCCGCTCTGAGAAACCGCGTCAGCTGAGGGTTTTATTGTCAGACGGTGGAATAAATAATGTTTCAGAGGCTTTTTTAAATCCTGTGAGTGAAAAAACACTGAAGTGGAAACAACAAAAGTACTACGTTTGCTCTTGATATGCGAGCGGCTCCATGAAACTGTGATCTGCAGACAAATCTACAAATCAACAGTGTGTTGACACGTCGTTCTCTGATGCAGATACGACGACGTGTTTTCTGATTCAGGTGCTCGTAATTCCAGCCAGAACGACAGGACATGAAGGCAGCATTAACGACATCATCTTAAGCCCAGTTCACACAGGACGAGTACAACAGAGGCGTCGTGATTTAAGAAATTACCCTCAATGTCTCCACACGATACAGGAAGTCTGTATTTTCACCTGCATTTAGCAATATAAGCTCCTGGATAAGATGTAAAGGCCACGTCCTGAATACAGTTTAGAGTAACTAGAAATTCACAGCTTATTAAAGGGATATTCCGGTGTAAGTTTAATCCATGGCCTAACACACCGTGAAACTGTGTTAGACTCCCTCTCGAGAGATCAAGTTAGCAGACCGCTAATTTACGGAGTTTTATCAACCTCAGAAACGACCGCACGACAACAATACACTGCAGTAAATGGATCCAAATATAAACCGCCACCAAAAAGCCACAAATAATGCTCAGAACAGCACCAAACTTCAGCAACAGTACAAATAGGGTCTCAGCACATAGTCCGGGGCATCTAACCTCCGCTAGCTTAGCTGGATTTCTACTGTGAAGCTAAAAACAGATTTCAACTCTCCTCCATCAGCTTCCGGGTCGGGGAAGTCCCGACGCGACGATTACCGAGTGCGGTTAGAAATGCTCAATTCCGTTCTTTTCCCTGTCCGCTCTCGATAATAACTGTTATAAACTGGCAGGTAAGACACATATGAACTTTGATTGCTTTTCCATGGAGTCATAATCATACATTTTCATCCATGAGCCGCGGAACTCTACTGCACTCGGTAATCGACTCGTCGGGACTTCCCGTCAACAGGAAGCTGCTGCAGAAGAGTGGTAAATTTAGTCAGCTTTTCAGTAGCAATCCAGCTAAGCTAGCGGAGGTTAGATGCCCCGGACTATGTGCTGAGACTCTATTTGTACTGTTGCTGAAGTTTAGTGCTGTTCTAAGCATTATTTGTGGCTTTTTGGTGGCGGTTTATATTTGGATCCATTTACTGCAGTGTATTGTTGTCGTGCGGTCGTTTCTGAGGTTGATAAAACTCCATAAATTAGCGGTCTGCTAACTTGATCTCTCAAGAGGGAGTCTAACACAGTTTCACGGTGTGTTAGACCATGGATTAAACTTACACCGGAATATCCCTTTAAGATCAAGTCACGGATGCTGAGGCTGCACTCGAACATAAATCAGGTATTTAAAGACAAACCGTGATCTTTTCTGAAGCCAGACAGACAGACCATCGAGGTAACTCCACCGATTCTACATTCTCACATTAAAGTGTGTTTCCATGTTTGCAGGTGCCTCCAGTGATGTCACTCAATGGCCATGTTGCATTGTGGGTCACTGGAGACAGATTATTAGATTACATTCTGCTTTACACTCCCCAAGACCTGCATACACACTTAAATGTGGCATATCGGCATAAAGTTCAGAAACGTACCATCCAAACTTTCATTCTGGTGATTGAACTAAAGTTTCAGGGTCATGAACGTCACAAAGCATCTGATGGATGTTGAGATATTTCAGCCTGAACCAGAGAGTTCGACCGGCCAGTAAAAGTGTTCATATCAACGTCCAAACACTGATGTTGGTTTAATATTCTGATAATCATCTGACCACGTTTTATCTCTGATTTACCTCCACACACACACACACACACACACACACACACACACACACTGCTGCTGTTTCATCCTCCTCCTCCTCCTCCTCCTCCACCTTTATCTCTCCACTCCCTCCGCCTCTCCTTCTTCCATGTCGCAGGAAAGATAAAGATGATTTAACAGCACAAGACGTTCACTTCATGGTCGGCGGCTGCAGGGATTTCCCAGCGGGCTCTCTGTGTGTCTGCCTCTCCCCTCGTGGTCGGTCTATAGTCTGCCTCGACGCCCCGCGGTGACGATAACGGTTTCCTCCGTCGTGTTTGCCCCTGCAGTCGCCTGCTCGCCTGCGATAAAGATGATGTTTGATATCGCTGTGATGAAGCCCGTCTCTCAAGTAATCCCAGTGTGACGCGTCCACAGAGCCGGCTTTGTTCGACTCGAGCGCTCCTCAGCTGAATCTTCCTTCTTCTGTTAGAGAAGAGTTTTTGCACGCCAGAGATCATTTTTGTACACGCAGCGCCTCAAATTAACTTTCTGGCTCACCTGCAGAGTTCTGTTTGAAGAAAACCCGCCCAGAACTTTTCTATTTGCAGCCAAAATCATTAATATGTGGCTCATTTAAGGGTGCACTGTGATGGATTTTCATATTTTTTCCACTTAATTACAGAGAACATCGAGTCTCTTCTGTAGCGATCCTTTCATCCTGACGTCCCGCTGGCTCGAGACCACATGCAGAGTTTTTCAAAATGTTCACGTTCACCGGGCCAAATATGAAAACCACCGAGTCAAGTCAGAAACATTAAAGAGTCATTAAAGTCGGTCATATCAGCAGAAGTGTTCACGTCAGGCTGATGCAGATATTTAAAGGGATATTCCGGTGTAAGTTTAATCCATGCTCTAAATCACCTGTGAAACTGTGTTAGACTCCCTCTCGAGAGATCAAGTTAGCAGACCGCTAATTCACGGAGTTTTATCAACCTCAGAAACGACCGCACGACAACAATACACTGCAGTAAATGGATCCAAATATAAACCGCCACCAAAAAGCCACAAATAATGCTCAGAACAGCACCAAACTTCAGCAACAGTACAAATAGGGTCTCAGCACATAGTCCGAGGCATCTAACCTCCGCTAGCTTAGCTGGATTTCTACTGAAAAGCTGACTAAATTTACCACTCTTCTGCAGCAGCTTCCTGTTGATGGGAAGTCCCGACGAGTCGATTACCGAGTGCAGTAGAGTTCCGCGGCTCATGGATGAAAATGTATGATTATGACTCCATGGAAAAGCAATCAAAGTTCATATGTGTCTTACCTGCCAGTTTATAACAGTTATTATCGAGAGCGGACAGGGAAAAGAACGGAATTGAGCATTTCTAACCGCACTCGGTAATCGTCGCGTTGGGACTTCCCCGACCCGGAAGCTGATGGAGGAGAGTTGAAATCTGTTTTTAGCTTCACAATAGAAATCCAGCTAAGCTAGCGGAGGTTAGATGCCCCGGACTATGTGCTGAGACCCTATTTGTACTGTTGCTGAAGTTTGGTGCTGTTCTGAGCATTATTTGTGGCTTTTTGGTGGCGGTTTCACAAAGTTTCATGTTGTGTCGAGATTTCTTACTGTTTTAAAAATAGAGATTTTGATGCTATCGTAACATCATTTTGGCGAGAGTTTAAAGCGTGACGACGGGCCGACATCATCGTTCATCTCTTGCATCATCATCAACCTACTGCCCTTTTCAAACTGTAGCGTCTATAAATATCCCAGTGAGATGTTTTTTCAGTTGAAAATACGTTCAAAAGTTTTAGTTTATCCACCAAATATGTCACATTCACACTGTTCATCATCGGGATTTACAAAACTGGCTTTCACCTGGATGAGGTTTCTGTTAGTCAGGCTCCAAAATAACAAACAGATCTCATTTCCACACAAATAAAATAAATGAAACAGATGTCAAAATCTTTAAAGCAAATCCTGCAAGAACAAATGTCGATGTGGGGACTACGTGTCGACATATTGAGCCTGAAACTGAACAAGTTATGAAGATGATAACTTTGTGTTTGACTGGTTGAAAAGACGTCTCTATGTCACATTTTTCAATAAGAGGTCAATGTTAAGGTCCCGGCGGGTGCTCGCTCACATGGTCTTTGAATTAGCAGATTAATTCAACACTTAAAGTCTGTGAATCATAAAAACAGGAAGAAGAATGCAGCGTTCCCTCCAGACGCCTCAGAACCAGCCTGCATGAGTTTAAATGAGCTCAAGGTCAAAGTCTGCACATATAAGCAGACAACGTATTAAAAGATGATTTAAATCGTGGCATTTACTGTTTGCTAATTCAGACCCTGAGTTCGGGCTCTTGTTGTTGGTTTCTGATGGATAATAATTAATTCTCTGTGCGTCTCGGCCCGTCTGGAGGATTATTCTAAAGGATTTCTGCAGCTTTGGACTTTAGAGACGGCGGTTCAGAGAGCAAACTGAGTCGAGTTGTCGCCATAAATATGACAAAGCAGAAACAAAAGGACATTCTGCTCATAACGTCTGCTTGAAGCGACATGTGACAAATGTCGTGACCGCGGCCGTGAACTGGACTTCAGACGGGATTATTAATGATTTCTGTAGAGGGGACGAGTCTGCAGGCGAGAGGAACGCTGGAAGATTGAGCTGATGGTGAAAAGAATAAAGTTCAGATATTGTTAGAATAAGACGACGTAAACGACTGGAGGAGGTCACGGAGAGATCGTAGTGAATAGCGTTAAATATTAAAATAATAGATTTCACCATAAACACCCAGCTGATAAACATTAAGACAACTGTTTCCTGGTTCCTTTTATTCTAAACATGTAAATGGAGCTTTCTAATCAAAAATCCACTAAGTTGTCTCAGAAACACAGGGCAGCAGATCACCTGAGTGCTCAACAACTCCAGCTCTAAGTACTGTTGGCTAATTAGCTTAGCTCATGGCTCAATTAACCTTGCAGCTTGTGGCTTAAGAGTTTGACAGAGTCTTTAGATCACAGCTGAACACCAGACTGGATCTAAACTCAGTGTGAAGACAGAGGTGATTTAAAGTACAGAGGTGATTTACACTACAGAGGTGACTTACGGTACAGAGGTGATTTACACTACAGAGGTGACTTACGGTACAGAGGTGATTTACACTACATAGGTGATTTACACTACAGAGGTGATTTACACTACAGAGGTGACTTACGGTACAGAGGTGATTTACACTACAGAGGTGATTTACACTACAGAGGTGACTTACGGTACAGAGGTGATTTACACTACAGAGGTGACTTACGGTACAGAGGTGATTTACAGTACAGAGGTGATTTACACTACAGAGGTGATTTACAGTACAGAGGTGACTTACGGTACAGAGGTGATTTACACTACAGAGGTGATTTACAGTACAGAGGTGATTTACACTACAGAGGTGATTTACACTACAGAGGTGACTTACGGTACAGAGGTGATTTACAGTACAGAGGTGATTTACACTACAGAGGTGATTTAAAGTACAGAGGTGATTTACACTACAGAGGTGACTTATGGTACAGAGGTGATTTACAGTACAGAGGTGATTTACACTACAGAGGTGATTTACAGTACAGAGGTGACTTACGGTACAGAGGTGATTTACACTACAGAGGTGATTTACAGTACAGAGGTGATTTACACTACAGAGGTGATTTAAAGTACAGAGGTGATTTACACTACAGAGGGGATTTACACTACAGAGGGGATTTACACTACAGAGGTGACTTACGGTACAGAGGTGATTTACACTACAGAGGTGATTTAAAGTACAGAGGTGATTTACAGTACAGAGGGGATTTACACTACAGAGGTGATTTACACTACAGAGGGGATTTACACTACAGAGGTGACTTACGGTACAGAGGTGATTTACAGTACAGAGGTGATTTACAGTGGCTCTGACCAGGACTATGAGTCCGGGGACAGGAGAGGACAGAGAGAGAGAGTCGGACATCATCAGCATGTAGAGATAAAATATCTTCACATGTTACTGTGAACTGAGGATTTATTTGGACCGAACCAGAGAAGACTGTGGAGACAAACCAGAAGTGTTCTGGTGCCTCTGCTTCAGAATGTGTCTGACGATGAGTCAACGAGCAGATTAAACTCGTCTGAGTTCAGTCAGAGACAGAAACTTGAGTTCAGACGGTGTGCGGTCGTGAACTGGCTGCTTTTCCATCTTCCATCTCAAACTACGCTTCTGTCGGACCTCCATCACCACTGGAGGTACTGAGTGGTGTTAGGAGACAGGACGGGCCGGGGCTAGCTGGTTAGCATGCTAACTTTAGTAGATGCCTCTGACAGAACATCATGATGATGTTTCTTCAGCTCTGTTGATGACGTCAGTGCATTTATTCACATTTCCTGCCTCCTCGCTTCATTCTGCTTCGCCACATAACAAACTTATTAACGATGGAGACAAATCCGTCCTGCAGATTGTTCAGTATGAAGTCAGAGACAAATGGTTTGTACTCAGCAGTGTCAGCAACTTGTGTCTTTCAGTCGTCTCCTGCAGGTGTTACCAGGCTAATCACACGCCGTCCCTCAGAGACGGAAGGTAAAAAAATTGAAAAATAAGAGGTTTTAGGCGGAGGTGAAAATGAGGCCGTTCGTCCTCCTGATGTCCTTCTGAGGCCGATACTGAGAATGAGTTTTCGTAGCGTCTGAAAAC
Organism: Sparus aurata; assembly: GCF_900880675.1. Lineage (NCBI taxonomy): Eukaryota > Metazoa > Chordata > Actinopteri > Spariformes > Sparidae > Sparus > Sparus aurata. The sequence goes on along the minus strand of NC_044192.1, from coordinate 2,204,505 downwards.
TTCACCGTCTCACTATCTAGTTTCTAATCTTTCAATTACTCCGAGTGTGTGTGGAGGGATTCCAGAGATAAAGAGACGGCGTGCACAAGAGCACCTGGGTGACCGCACACACACACACACACACACTGAGATGATTATCTGATCGGTCAATACTTTTGTGTGTGTATAACTGAGTGTTACATTAAGAATAAAGCTGCCATAACCAATAAATCCTGAGAAATTCCAGCTGTTTCTCGTCACCTCATGCTGGAATAAGACTCGCACACAGCTGTAACGTGGTGTGGCAAATTTAGAGCGTCTCCGTCAAAGCTAATTCCCTTTTCTGCTAATCTCTCAAACCAGATCCCTCTCCCCCACATCACTCCCCTCTCCCCCACCATCACTCCCCTCTCCTCCCTTCTCGCTCTCTCTATCAACACGTTCGTTATTCCAGCAGAGAGAATCTGGCACAAGTCATTTGTCAAACGTAGATAGAAGACGAAGGAGAAAAAGAAACTACAAAGTGTTTTTTTTTCTCCTCCATTTTTCATCCGGTGACTGAAAAAGTGTGGCGCTCGCTGATAGGCCGCCGCCGCCGCCGCCGCCGACAACGACGGAGGACATCTTCACATTTCAATCTTTTCATTTCCAAAGACAAATATTAATGACTTCGACTTGACTCAGGCAGGACGTGGAAACTTCCAAAGACACGTCATTCAAATTATAAAGGTTCTCACTATTTTTCTGATGTTACTCCCTTCATCTACAGATTTCCTTCCAGGTTTACGCTCTTTTCACTTCCCCTAACACCTTCATTCCACCGGGCACTTCATGTCCTCAGTCTACACCGGAGTCTTATTTTGAAAAATGACCGGATGCACCGAGCTGTTCAGCTGTCTGACTTCCTGCTCTGTGCAGATTGACATGGCTGCGGTCCGCCTCCATCACATACAAACTCTACAACCGTGACTGTATAATATAAATATGAAACCGCTCGGAGGACGGGAACAAAACGCGGCACCTAACAGAGACGTGCCCGGTGGAATAAACTAGTAACACACCAACAATCAGGCGTCTACAGCTCCATCCAGAAACTATTCATACTACAGCTGGGTGATAAAATAATTAACTTTTCTACATCATAAACAAAGTCAAAATCATTACGGTCTCTGCTAAATGACAGCGGCTGGTCACTGCGATGTTCCCTCAGGTTGTAAAAACTCTAAAGATCCTCTGACTTTCCTCCAGCGCCACCAGCAGCTCAACTTCTAATGAGTGCGTTATTTATTGGACGCATTCATCAGCCTCAGCTCACTCAGACTTTAACGCCAATTTGTAAATGCTAACATGCTAATACGCAAAGATAAGATGGTGAATGTGATGAAGGTTGTACCTGCTCAACATCATGTTAGCATTAGCTCAGAATGCTAGAAGAAGTTCGAGTGTACAGGTTTATATTTTCATATGACGGAGAAAATTATCACTTTAGAAGAATATCCGTTAAGTGTGAACCAAAGAGCTGATTGGTTGAGAAAGCTTCGCGCTCCTCAGAGGAACTTCTGATATCGAACGAGCACAAAGAAACCAAACGTAAGAAACTCTGATCGTCTCACCGTCGTGGTTGGCGTTGCCGAGCGTCCAGGGCTCGTCCGAGTCAAAGTGCGTGTCTCCTCCGATGCCGGCGCCGGGGAAGTAGGCGTGAGCCAGGAAACCGCCCTCGCCGTCGAACGGAGAGCTGTCGCCATGGAAACCAGAGGCGAAGAAGATCATGATGTCGGCCTCCTTCCCCTCGTTCTTGATCTCCGAGTACGGCACCTCCTGAGCGGGAAACGACAGAGCAGAGGGTGAACTTCAGTCCTCCTACTTCTACTATGTGAGTGTTTTTAAAAGCGTGTCAGAGAGTTTCGTGTCGTGTGGCGCTCTGGTCTGACCTGGAAGGAGAGCGGCGTGACGGTCTGCCACACGTTGAAGGCCTGTCGGATCGCTCTCTGGGTGTCCTTCTCTCCCACTTTAGGGGTGAAGTTGGAAATGCTGCAGGAAGCAGAAACAGAAACATTAGTTATAGAGCCTCACACAGTCTGAACACGACCGCGGGGAGACAGTTTAGTCCATCAGAGCTGCAGGTCGGCTCGTCCTACAGCTCCAGAACCCTCTCGTCGGGACTGGAGAGTCCAAAACAGTCAGTCTGACATCTGTGCAGCGATTAGTCAGCCGTGTGGGAGTGACAGCGAGAACAGTTTGAGCTTCTCGTTCAGTGACGCTCGTTTTGTTTGTTAGAAAACATTTTTTCTGTCAGTAATCACAAACGAGTAAAACACGATGAAAATGTGCACAGCATCCTTCATATTTAAACGATGATTATCATCATTATGTCTGTTTCTGCTTCTGTTATAAACATTTCACTTCTGATTGGACAACACCTGCACTGTTCAGCGGCTAGGTGCAGCGGTGCTTGTCAGCGTGCTAACAGGCTAACAGTGACGATGCTATCATGTAGATCTAAACTGTTTTCTCGTGTGTGGCGCTGAGTGAAAATCCAAGAGATCCCAAACTGGTTTGAAACGACATCACTAACGCCGTCAACGTGCACACGCTTCACACGGATGCTAACGGCTTTAGCTTAGCATCTACAGTGAAGATTTCAACGTTTATTCTCGGGGTGAACTGTTCCTTTAACTCACTGATCTTCAGTGTGCAGACTCATCATCAAACCACAAATCAGGAGTTATTGTTTTCCTTTATTTTCAGTGATAATGAATCCCATCCAAACCTTTATCGCTCAGCAGAATTAATTGATTAGTATTCAGTATTGGCTGATGGGTTCAGAGCGGCTGCAGCACAGTGGGGCTCTCTTGTCTCTGTGAATTGATGCATGTGAAGCTCTCGGAGACAAACGAGGCAGAAAGGTCGTTACAGAGTAATTGCAGGAGAGGAGACGTGTCGTCCATGTCTATTTATCTGTGAGTGAGGGGACGGCGTATGATTACATGTTCTATCATCACTGTCTCTGCGTACAGCGAGGAAACACTTCAGGAAAAAAAACCTTTTAAACATCTGGTGTCGCTTTCTGACCGAGACGAGCGATACGAGGAGAGACGGAGGACGGATGGAGTGATCGGCAGAGAGACGAAGGAGGACGAGGACGGATAAGACGGCAAAGAGAGTTCATTTCACACAATCTGCCTCTCGACGGGGGGCAAACGCTTTGTTCCCGACCAGAATAATACATTATGGAAATAAATATCAGCACATTACTCAGTTGCCGTAATCCAACATTCACACACGAGCGCACAGCAGCGTCCTGGCGGGAATAAATAAGTCCATCTGGCAAAGAAGTGGAAATGTTTCTGTAGTTTTTGAGTAGTTGGGCGTCGTGTCGCGCTGGGAGGGGATGTGTTGTCGCTCCGGGCTGCGATGGAGCGAATAGAAAACACGAGCTGGATGATCAAACGAGTCGGAACGAGACGTCGAGAGGAAAAGTGGCTCGTTGGAGAGGCCACAGCTGCAGAAACCCATCCTTCTTTCCTACAAATGTTTTTACTTCTTCAGGCATAATTTATATCCAACATGTATTTAAAGCGGCACAATCGCTAACTACTACTCACTATATTCTCTGCTGTTGTGACTACCTGCTGTTAGCAAGTAGCTCAGTTAGCCATAGAGCTAAGTGGCTGCACAGCGACGGAGGTCAATATGAAGACAGGGGGCGGCGGTACAGAGGTGATTTACAGTAGCTCCGACCAGGACTGTGACTTGGCAGGTGAAAAACCATCCTGAGTGATGACAAAAGGAAAAGTTTGTTGAACTGTTGAATCACAACATTAAAAGGATATTCCGGTGTAAGTTTAATCCATGGTCTAAATCACCGTGAAACTGTGTTAG
>NC_044192.1:2153144-2195644 GCF_900880675.1 Sparus aurata | reverse complement strand
AAAAGAACGGAATTGAGCATTTCTAACCGCACTCGGTAATCGTCGCGTCGGGACTTCCCCGACCCGGAAGCTGATGGAGGAGAGTTGAAATCTGTTTTTAGCTTCACAATAGAAATCCAGCTAAGCTAGCGGAGGTTAGATGCCCCGGACTATGTGCTGAGACCCTATTTGTACTGTTGCTGAAGTTTGGTGCTGTTCTGAGCATTATTTGTGGCTTTTTGGTGGCGGTTTATATTTGGATCCATTTACTGCAGTGTATTGTTGTCGTGCGGTCGTTTCTGAGGTTGATAAAACTCCGTAAATTAGCGGTCTGCTAACTTGATCTCTCGAGAGGGAGTCTGACACAGTTTCACGGTGATTTAGACCATGGATTAAACTTACACCGGAATATCCCTTTAACGCGACTTATAGCCTCTAACTGCTAACGGAGGACGGTTGTTGCTAAAGTAATCGCAAAATGTAGCTGTTGTTAGGTAGTTAGCTTTGTTAGCTCCACAGCTAAGTTAGCACCTATTTAAGTACTCGGCCCTGAGGTGTCAGAGAGATCCAGCCCGGTCCGGTTGTGTTCGCTTGGAAAGAGTCGGCGTGGAGCATTTTGTAGTGAGACTTTATTATACAGCTGCATTTTTCCCTCGATGTTTGAATTCTGGAATTCAAAATCAGACGATAACAGGAAGGTAACTAAAGTTCCTCTAAAGAAGCCCTCGTAGAATAATTCAGTCATCAGCATCTCAGTTTGAAACTGCAGTTTAATGGCATAACAGCAACAAACCAAACGCCAAGGATGGAAATAATTGGAATGACACATCGTTGAGTATCGTTTCTGTTTGATTCGTGACGCTGAAGCTTTAAATCTGAGAGCAGAAAGGAGGAAAACCCAGGGAGAGGCCGAGAGAAAGAGGGAGGAGAGAGCAGGAGAGGATAACGATGGGAGTCGGGATGTGTTCAGCGTCTCGTGGGACGGTTCTAATCTGCATTAGACCCGTGTTACATGGGTGTGCTGCGGGTCGGACCCGGTGGAGGGTTCGACTGTGTGTCGACAGCAGGAGACAATAGAATGAGGTGGGAAGAGAAAGACAGAGAGACGAGTGGGTGGAAGTAATGCAGGGATACGAGATGCATTCAGGGTCCCGTGGGACGCAGCTAATTTACATTAGGCTTCACCAAGTGCAGGCTGAGAGAGAGAGAGAGAGAGAGAGAGAGGGAGAGGGAGGAAGAGGACGAAGAGGAGGTGAGAAAACAGATAGATACCTGTAGGAGATCTTCTTGTCTCTCCACTTCTGTCCCGTCAGAGCGTAGCGTTTGTTCCTCTGCCGGCGGCTGGTGTGAGGATGATCTGGGACGCCGCAGCGAGGTCGCCTCATCCACCTGAACACAACAAGACATTCAGATCTCAACCTGTTTCTGTGGACCGAGCGAAGCCTGATCCATCAACCCTCCACACACTGAAGGCTTGACTCTGTTCTGGATACGGACCAATTCGGAGGAGCATTTGATTTACGTTATCTACGCTACAATAAATAGCATAAATCTGGCTCCTGTTTCTGGAAGATGCACCGCTACGATCCTTCGTGGCCTCACATATCCCAAGATTCTTTGCGCGCCCGAAAAAGAAGAAAGAAAGCGAGAAAGCAGCGACATTGTGTGGCGTAGATCGTCACTTTCGCGGGCCTGGGCGGCAGAAATCGTGACATAAGAGTAAAACATCTGGTGACGCAACCAGGAAATGCTGCAAAGGCTAGACCGTCACATTTAACAACGGCTGACGAGGTTAACAAGGTCTCTCTGAAGGACTCGCCTTCAAAGACCACAAAGGCCGAGTCCTTCAGAGGATGCAGACCCTGAACTGAGACACAGCAATGATCGCAGAACTCCTCAGAACTTTTTAAGGAGAGGTTATGAGAGGCGACAGCGGGGAGGAACCAGAGACTGATTGGACTCTGAGCGGCGCCCTCTAGTGGTGGTGTTGCTTTGCATCCATGCCAACATAGAGGCCACATGGAAGTACGTGTGTGTATGGGACGTGTCTACTTACGTACGTACAGGGAGCATGATTGAGCTAGCTAGCTGGTTAGCATGCTAACTTAACACTGTTGTTTCTTCATGCTGCTGATAATGGTAACTACATTTAGGATGCATTTCAATCAGTGGAGATAACAGCTGCTTCGTCTGAAGACAGAAACATGGCGTCAGGTCTTTTTGTTGTATTGGGCGTTTTCTCTAAAACATATTTTGTTGTGTAAAATAATGATCAGATCATTCACACAATCACACGTTCATCTGGACGTCTGGAGAAATATCAGCAGAGAGTTCAAAACAACTCACTCGATGGTCGTCTCGTCCAGTATTCCCGTCACAGGAATGCCGTAGAAGCGCTGCATGGCGGCCACGGCGGACTGCATGGCTTTCTCCTGCCGCAGGTCCGACGTACGGACGTCGTGAGGCAGCAGGTAGCCGTAGTTCTTCAGCCACGTCTGAGAGAGAGAACAGAAGAAGAAGATACAAGACAACATTATTAGAACAAAGGAGCAACATGTCAACTACAAACTGGACAAATAAAACCATCCATTAAAACTAAACAACCATTCATTTCAGGGGTGGGCAAAAATATCGATACAGCAATTTATCGCGATACTTTGCCGCCCAATACAATATCGATTTTTCAACCCCAAATATCGATATATCGCCGAAGAGCGACTCTGCTGTGCGGCAGGTGTATTTCTGTAGTAGAAGAGAGATGGCTGAGGTCTTTGCAAAATGGATGGCAAGTTAACAACGCCTCCACAATTTAAAGTTGACGTTTGGAAGCACTTTGGCTTCAAAGTTAAGAGAGATAGCAAGAACAACGAGCTGGACAAAGAGAATATTACTGCACGGAAATTTCATGGGAATTAATTAAATGGAGAGGCTGTTTTGAATGAAATAGTTTTGACTCAATTTGTCCTCTGATCAATATCATCTGATGTACATATACAGGTACTTGTGTTTTCATCTTTATTTATATCGCAATATCGTGATATCGTGATAGTATCGTATCGTGACCAAAGTATCGTGATACGTATCGTATCGTGAGGTTCTTGCCAATACCCACCCCTAATTAATTCATTCATTCAGTGCAGGAATTCAAAACTTATCATAATAAAAAAGATTTCTGTGCACCTGGAGACCTTCAATTCCTCTATAAGTCTGATGTCACACACGGTTCTGGTTCAATTTGTCGGTCAGCTGCCACTTAAAGCACTAAAGCAACAGATTCAATGTCTGAAAAAACCTGAAATAAAAAGACTGGAGACACGATGCAAATGTTTAAATGTCACTATGACGCACCCTTTCATTATCTTTATGTCCAATGTTTAAGACGTCAGTAAATCCACCTGTAAACACTCCAAACTTCAGAACCTGCCTGAGAATCATCATGTTTTAAGGTTCTCCTCAGTATCAAAGTGACCCAGTGAAAGTTATCTGTACGTCAGAAGCCGGAGCTGCTAAAAACTAATTCTGCAAACTGCAATATGTCAACAACTACGGCCCACACATTACTGTAAAACAGCACACTTCCTGTTCACATAGATGAAGGTGTAACTTATTTACAGCAGCCAGCGATTTAGACAGAAACAGATCGACAACATGATGAAACAGGAATTAAGCGTTCACCCGACAGCTGCAGCGTTTCATTATATTTTATTATTTCTTTGGTGGAGGTCTTTGATGTGTCGGATCAGAACCAGAGGAGGGAGCGAGGGAGGGAAGGAGGGAAGGAGGGAGGGGTGACAAACTGAGAGAGAGAATAAAAAACAGAGCGCTGCCGAGAAACTGCGAGGACACCGAGAGATTTATCCAATAAGTTCAGAGGGAAACTGAGAGGAAAGAGATGAAAGAACGAGAAAAGAGAAATTCCTCCAGAAAACCTGATTCACACGGATCCAAAGATCGATGCCGAATCCACAAGTTTCCTCGGATGATTCTTATTATGTCGTATTTTTCACTTTGCAGCGCTCCTGTCTCTTTAATATGACATAACACAATCTCACAACCCTCCTGAGAGAGAGAGAGGGGGAGAGAGGGGGAGGAAGAGGGAGAGAGAGGTAAACGAAGAGGAGGGGAGACAGAAAGAGAAAGAGGGAAGGAGCAGCAGGGAGGTAGATGAGAGGAGGGAGGGAGGGAGAGATAACGAGGGGGAGGTTGAGTCCTTCTCTTCAGTAGGTCATTAATATTTCAGAGTGTGTGCCGGCCTCTCTCAGCTGGTCGCCCGGCCCGGCCCAGCCTGGCCCGGCCCGGCCCGGCCCGGCCCGGCAGCCAGAACTCAGCTCCAACATGAACGCCTGCTCAGCCACCATGACGGACGCGTGGAGGTTACAGCGCCGCTTCCCCCCCGCAGGGACGAATATCCAGCAACACGCTCACAGCATCACACAGGAAATGAACCTGATCACGCCAAAATAAAAGACCTTCATCACTGGGAACAAAAACATGGGCGGCTCATAAAACTTTAGTTCTTGAGTTGATATTAAAGGAATAAATCTTAAACCGCGAATATCTAAATATCTAAAGAGCACTGAGAGCATTTCAAAATAAAAGACCAAGCAAGTTACCTCCAAAATGTAATCATTACATATTACTATGAGAGTAATAAGTTACTTTACAATATTACCATCTGTGCAGAGTAATGTGTTACAGGATCTTATTGTTCCACAGCCTCAGATTAACTCGATCTCTGTTGACTATTAAACATTCATCATTACAACATATTAATTATCATCATCAGTGAATCCTTCAGTGAGTCATCAATGACTTCGTCAGTTAATTAGCTGTCTGAGAAGTTGTTGTTGGAGATAATTGGACTTTCTTCACCGTCCTGACTGACGTTCTCTCAGCATCTTTACTAGCTGAGGATTTTTTAAAGCACGTCTGAAACTTCAGTAAGAACCAAACAAAAGAGTTGCAACTGAAATGGAGCTCAACAGTGAGGTTCCGGAAGTGAAAATGCCATTCATGTTCTGCATATAGATTTTGATTATTGGCCATAATGTCGTAACCATCCAAAGCAAACTCACCACGAGCTATCAGATTGTCAAACGATGATATATGATCCTGTAGAAGTCACAAGTCCGTATGATATCAAACTTGTTTTGAGAAAAACACGTTTTATTTGCGATGTCATGGAGAAGCACTACACTACCCACAATCCTATAGTGCAACAGCGACGTTTCTGATTGGTGGAGCTCGCTGTTACCATGGTAATGTTTACCAAACTCGCAAATTTCATGTTAGCTAGTTACTGCTAACACTGAACTCTACGATCTGTTACCACAGAGCCGCCATGATTTCACTTTCTGACCTGCTGTGTTCATTTAGTGATGAGAAGAGTTTATTAAGGTTTCGGTAAACATTTCCATGGTAACAGCGAGCTCCACCAATCGGAGACGTCGCTGTTACATTCGCACTGGTTTATGGGATGAGTAGTTGCTTTACTCTTCAGATAATTATGTACACAGTCTCGTCTCTTTGCTTTTTTCTCCGTTTTCCAACATTTTTTTTGCGCCGAATTAAATGTTTTATGGTCACGATTCATCTGCTAGCTGATTGGCCTAAAACTCTTTATATAAGGATTTACTGAAACGTCAATGGAGTGAATGAATCGCAAATTCATTTCCGGAACCGGAGCCGTTAAAAAAGTGGGCGGTCACTGTTGAGCTCTGTATGTTTTGATGAGACGACGTCACTAACGATGTTGTCTGCTGTGTCGTCTTTATAATGACGTATTTACGTACGAACAGGAAGGGGCGGGACTTCGGCGCACTATTAGATGAACAGTGATTGGCCGAAGCAAATTAGATAAATTAAAGAGTATGAGGTGGTGTGAGAGGAAAGTACAAGTACCTGAATATGTACGTACGTTACGTGCAGTATTTGAATAACCACAGTTCGTAAAAGACTCTCGTCGACTCTGATGTCACCGCCCGGTTCTGACCGCTGATGAGACTTTAATTGTTTCTGTTCAATCACAGTCGACATCATCAGAAGAAGAAACTGTTCCGACTCACTGACAGAATGTTTCTCCATCCCAGAAAAGAACATCTGTGACAGAAGCTGTCTGAGTGTCGAGCCAAATCATTCAGATTGTGATCCGTAATCTGCTTTTTAATCCGCGGTGTAAATGTGAACACAGTGCGCCACATGGCCCGTGAGCCCGGAGCAAACCGGCCGCTCACAGTCCAATTAAAACCTCCTAAATCTGCAGCGACGACAAAACTGTTCGCTGCTCGTAAAAAAACATCTCGATCTGATTCCTGTAATTGAATCCTGCTCGTAATGAGAAACAGAGCGACAGGCGAGAGTCAACAGAACAAACTCGCTGCAGCTCGCTCACGACTCGCCGCTCCAGACCTCCATCTGAGAAAGACTCAAATAACGAATACACACTTTAATCCATCAAATTAAACCAGACGATGAAAACAAGCGCTGAGATCCAAATCACACTAATAATAAACACAAACCCAGGTCCTTCTGTTTTATCTCACGCTGATGTCACAATGTTTACAAACCGGTGATATTTCATTTTGTCATCGCCAATGACGACCGAACACACACACACACACACACACACACACACAGCACTCTGCAGTGAGTCTCTGAGGAGCTCCATACTGCATTAGTCAGTATGTTTGTGAGTGTGTTGCTGTGTGTACACCAAAGTGTGTGTAAGAGCATCTATGTGTACGTCGTTGTGCGTCACTGCAGTGTGTGTGTGTGTGTGTGTGTGTGTGTGTGTGTGTGTGTGCACTCTGCTGACGAGTGGACCAGCTGCTTCTGGCTCAGAGGAAGTGGTCTGAATTAAATAATTCACCAGCTGCTATTATACAACAATTACTACAGTGCCATCAAAGCTTCAAACACACACACGCACACACACACACACACACACACACACACACAGTATCATACAACATGAGTACAGTAACATAAATCACAGGTGAGATTAGAACCGGTGATTTATGTGACTCTGGCTGCACGTTTAATTAATATTCTTATCGGACAGAACGGGTTCTCGTAGCTGATGTGTTCACTGACTCACTTTCAGAAGAAGCACAGACACACACACACCCTCGGTACTGACACACACACACACATCATCCTGCAGAGAGAAGAAGAACGTCTCTACAAACCACGGACACGTTGACACTTTACGTTTTTAGGTTTACGCGGCCGGTTCGACCCTCGATGAATCACCAGCTTTGCAGTCTCCAGTTCATCACAGGGCAGGGGCGGTTCTGGGGGGGGCCAACAGGGGCCAGTGCCCCCGTAACTCTGAGTCTGGACCCCCCTGTGGCCCCCTGACAGGGAGTCTGCATTAATAACACAATGACAGATTTCTTGCAATGATTTTGTTCTGAAGGGAAAGGCAGAAATAAAGTGTCTCAGCAGTTTACTACCCAATCAAAATTGCTGAAATTATAAACACTGTTTTGTCTGAATGAGGGATTTATCTTTTTTTCCAGGTTGTATGTGCCCCCTTACAAAAAAACTTCCCCAACCTGGCCCCCCTATTAAAACTGGTCTAGAACCGCCACTGTCACAGGGACAAACGACCGATCACGCTCACATTCACACAATTTACAGAAACCGATTAACCGATTCTTTCTTGTTTGCATGTCTTTGGATTGTGGATTGTGGAAGTGGCGCCGCCGTGCTGTTCCTGATATACACGTACTGCTGAAATGTTGACTACATTTGAACGTATCTGAGGTTTGAAGGAAAGTACAAAGCCAACATTTTATTTTGGTGGCTGTTCTGAACTTTAATCAAAAAGCAAAATAACCAAATTACACCTGGGAGACGATGATGGGAGATTTATGTCTTTCAAACTTTTCTTTTCTTTCTTCTGACGAGTCATTTAAAAGCACTTTTAAATCTGTGATTTGTGTTATTGCAGATGTTTGTTGATGCTGTTCTCTGACTGACAAGATGCTAATAAAGGTTTGCAAAGTTAATGCATCATTTAAATGTATGTGGATAAATATACAGTTATTATTCAAACGAAGACGTGCGTCTCTGCGTCTGCTCGGTTTAAATGAGTTTAAAATGACGCGAGTCTGCGAGGGAGAAAAAGACGGACGACAGATAACACAGGAGGGGACGACACAATAACAAAAGTGTTTTAATTTGAATATTTTAATGCTTTAAATCACATTTTACTTGCATGAAGGCTGCGACTGTGCAGTGAATCCTGATGACTCACGATGCACTTTTAATATTCCTGCTGGTGGGGGGGCAGAACCTCAGGAAATAAAAGACCCAGCAGGTTCTGGAGGTGACGGTGAAGGAAAAGCATGAGAAAAATATATAAATAGAATAAAAACACATGAAAGAAAACAATGTTAAGCTTCTGCTGACCTCGCTAAATGAATTAACAATCAATCGTCAGTTGTAGCTCAGATCAGATGGTGAAGAGTGAGGAAGAGAAGCGACGAACGCTGACTGAGAGATTACTGGAGTGAAGCTGCTGCTGCGGTGATGTAACCGACAGAACGTCCTCAGCAGAACCAGAACATTAGTCATTTGTTTGGACACTTGAAACGTCTCCTGTTTTCATTTTGTGGGCAGGAAAACTTGTTTGTGAAGAAGAATGACTGTCGTCTCTGAGAAACGAAGCAGAGAGTGACAGTCGATGTTCGAGCGGAGGTTTGAGTCGGTGTTGTCATGATACTGGAAAATCTAACTTCGATACGATCCGACCGACGTCAGGAGACATTTGGTTGATATTTGGTTGAACGTGTGTCGTGACATCTAACGTGAAGTTGATGTAGGACGCTGACGACATCTAATGTTTATGTTTGCTTGGTTTTAAGTTAAGTAACTAAAATTCAGGGAGAGAGATGAGGACGGATATTTATTATCATCATTTGCTTTCTGTCAAATGTGGAAATAATACGGCAAAGAAATCACAATACATTTAAATAAATTAATCATTATTTTATTAGCATATTGGCAGAAATGTTCATTTAGGTGAATGATGATATTATGTGAACTTTCTCCTCCTCACAGCTTCAGAACAGCCTCGTTACTTTAGTTTGATGCATCTGAGGTGAATTCTGGATTCTTGTTATTTCCCAGCATCAGCAGACTGATGTGGACCAATCAGACGCAGCGAGACGAGACAAAGACGTAAAAGCCGTAAGAAGGCGTAAACAGACAGAGAGGGAGACTGGAATGTGGAGAAAAGGCGTGTTAGTGTCTCGTATCTGCAGAGAGTTTCTGATTTTCTCTCTTTGTTGCTGCTCGGGACGCTTTACCAACCCAACATGTGTCTATTTGACGTCCTGGGAATGAGACTCAACAATCAACTGTCTTTGTGGTGCGTTCAGGAACAGCTGGGACAAATCCTACTGATTCTACCTTTAACTTTAATAGTCTTTGAATTCTATTAATATGACGTGAGCTTCAGTTAGCTTTGAGCACAAATGTCCTTCAGAGGGAGACTTTTTACTCTGATACTCTGAGTACATGTCAGAGCCTGTAATCTATTACTTTAGAGATTGATACAGAAAAAACACAAACTAAATATTAGAGGAAGCCGCCTGGAGAGTTCGTGCTGCTCAAATATAATTAAACCGTAGATCCTGCAGGTGACGGAGGTGGACTGTAACTGTCTGAGCTTTTTGCCCTTCATGAGGTAAATTACAGAGCAGAAAGCTGCAGCATGAAGCCGTCGTCTCCTCCAGCAGCAGCAGCAGCACAGCGTTCTGTAGCTGCAGCTCTGAATCCTCCTGCCTCCTGTCTGTTTGCATCATTGTCCACCTGCCTGTCTGTCCACCTGATTGGCTGTGTCTCTGTCTGTCTGTCTGTCTCTCTCTGAGGCTTCAACCTGTGCGTCAGCCTGCCAGCGTGTCTCCTCCGTCTGTCTGCCTGGATAAAAATAGACCTTATCTCCCCCCTGCTAAACTATTTACCGTCTCTCAGCTTGAGTGCAGCGGGTGCAACCTGCCAGGCGCCTCCCCCGGTCCAAACTGTGTGTGGTGCCTGATAAGTGGCCTCCTTATCAAACGCAATATTCCCTCCAGGATTAGTTTGTGGAACTGCCGCCAGGTTGTTTTATTGGCGTGTCGGTTTCACTGAGGAGACGTCAATAAAAACTGAAACTAAATTAACATCAAATACTCAACATGTGCTCAGTCGTTTCACCGGCAGCTTAACAATAGATGATAACAATATGTGACATGCAACGTTAAAGACTTTCAAAATAAAGGTATTTCCAGCCCGTTCCAATTAGAAAACTGAGCGTAAAGCTCGACAGTGAAAGCAGTTTATTACAGCAGCGACCTCTAGTGGCCTCAGTGATTATTACTGCAGCAAAGGAGGAAGTCGGGTGAAGCAGTTTGAACACTTTGTGAATGATTTATCATACGTGACGTAGACGCGTTCATAACTTGAGTTATTTCAACCTGAACCACGATGTTTTCTGTAACCTCACCAAACACGACTGTAGGATGAAGATCCTGCACGCTGTCACTCGTATTTTTATCTATTTTGTCATTCCTGTACAGCTCTTCTGTCTTTATTTATCAATCATCCCACAATTATGTCTCTGTTTGTTTATATTGTATATATAATAGTTTGTTTGTTGTTTATTGTCTCCAATGCATGCACTTTATTCATCGAGACAAATTCCTCGTTTGTGTAAAATCCTTCTTGGTAATAAATCTGTTTCTGATTCTGATTCTGATTCGGCTGTTGAATGTTAATGATGTGAAACGGTCACAGTTTACTTGGATTTAGTTATGAAATAATGCAGTTATATGTAAGTTCTGTTCAAAATCAAGTCAGCTTGCAGATCTGTGTTTGACCCGGTGAAGACGACCCGACCGCCTCCTGTACCGGACGAGGGGTACGTTTAATTTGAAGTGCTGGACTTTGGACCAAGCTGCTGTTTTTGAATGAATGGACCACAGTGGGCTTCAGAAAGCTGTACATGTATTTACATCTTACACATTTTCATATTTTCTTTATTATTTATTTTATTTTATTGATAAAAAAGTAAATGGTTCATCCAATAAAATGTCAGAACAGTGAAAAAAGCTGATCATAACATGTCAAAATCGAAAAAGTGATCTCTTTATATCAGCCGGAAGGTGTGGAAGAAGAATTAAATCAAGACGACAGAGTGTCATAAAGAAATGCACATTAAAGGTTTATTTAAATTCATCACGCCTCATAAATCTGATCTCACATCAGTGTCTGAACACCACGTCTCTTTTCTCCAGACGTCTGCAGACAAACCCTCCTGTACTCGCCTGGTGTCCCGAACCGAATACGTCTCAACTTTCTCTGCGTTACGTCAGAGAACAACACGCAGCACCTGGAGACGAGGCCAGCTCTTAAAATGTTCCCGATGACTAACGCTGACTCCTCCTGCATCCTCCATTTGTGCCGGCACTCCTAAAGAACATGTAATCACTGTTATCCATCTTTATTTTTAGTCCGTCTCCTTCTGAGCCTCAGGTGCGACCGCCTGCCTGCTCCATCACCACATGAAGGTTTTTTACTGTTGTTACCAGAACGGCTCGTATCTGTTGGCGGGGTGATTTTAATTCAGATACCACAGTGATGCTGAATTCAATACTGAGTCTAAAGAATAAACAAAATGAGCCAAACGTCTCCTGCAGCTGTCGTAACACAAACAGTCAAACAAGAAGTCAGTCAGATCTTTTTATCTGAATGTAGCACAACTTCCCCCCAAAACAAATTATCAAAAATTAATGCATATTTCCATCCAGACCGTGAAACACGAGTGGAGCCAATTCTCCAGTCGGTGCCGTCAAACAATCACAGAAGACGAGGACACGACCGGTGTTGCCAGATCTTGTGAGAGAAACAAGCCCAAAAAAGCTCAAAAGAGTCGACTTGGCTCTACAAACAAAAAGAAAAGGCCAATTGATGAAAGCTTAATCTAATCAGAGAGACAGATCGCTTCATCCCCGGCACGGTTAACTCGATACATCTTCTTATCTTGATTTGAAAGATCACCAAGTTTGTGTGGAAGGGAGGGTTTATCCTTTTTATCCTTCCCTCCTTTTATTTGGGCGTCCTTCTAGAAAATGTTTACATACTTTAATTTATTATTTTCCTCATAAGATGCATCGCTGCAGGATCACTTTACACACTTTTGTGTACAGAGTGAGACATCTTGCCTCAGTTCAATCGCTGTTAATTGCAGGATGCAGCCAATCAGAGGCAGAGTAGCGCCGAGCAAGGTAGTGTGATCTAAAATAACGCTGCTACAGCTACAGCAGCTATACGTCTGCTGACTCGCAGGCGTTTCAGGCGGTGCAGGAGGGTTTTCTGTGGGAGACAGTAACTCCCTTCGGGCTTTTTCACTTTGCAGAACTTTAACTTGAACAGAAATGCTTCATAACACAACAACGGAAAGGCAAAACCCCCAAAAGAATAATATGACTGGACAGGAGAGATGGCAGTAGGCCCAAAGAGACGACCACACTTGAGGAAACAACCCAGAGAAATGCAACCCGACACTGTAAGCAGCTTCATGGAAAAACAAGCCTGAAGTCGCTTGTATTTCACAGACTTGGCAACCCTGAAAAACAACGAGACGGCTTCACTAAAACAACAAAGTCAGACGATGGAAAACACCCAGTTAGCCTCATGTATTAATGTGATGAAGGTCACAATCTCCTCTTCACTGACAGATCTTCAGTATTCATGTTCTGCTTCTATCGTCACCCAAGTCCGTCTTTAAAGGGATATTCCGGTGTAAATTTAATCCATGGTCTAAATCACCGTGAAACTGTGTTAGACTCCCTCTGGAGAGATCAAGTTAGCAGACCGCTAATTTACGGAGTTTTATCAACCTCAGAAACGACCGCACGACAACAATACACTGCAGTAAATGGATCCAAATATAAACCGCCACCAAAAAGCCACAAATAATGCTCAGAACAGCACCAAACTTCAGCAACAGTACAAGTAGGGTCTCAGCACATAGTCCGGGGCATCTAACCTCCGCTAGCTTAGCTGGATTTCTACTGTGAAGCTAAAAACAGATTTCAACTCTCCTCCATCAGCTTCCGGGTCGAGGAAGTCCCGACGCGACGATTACCGAGTGCGGTTAGAAATGCTCAATTCCGTTCTTTTCCCTGTCCGCTCTCGATAATAACTGTTATAAACTGGCAGGTAAGACACATATGAACTCTGATTGCTTTTCCATGGAGTCATAATCATACATTTTCATCCATGAGCCGCGGAACTCTACTGCACTCGGTAATCGACTCGTCGGGACTTCCCGTCAACAGGAAGCTGCTGCAGAAGAGTGGTAAATTTAGTCAGCTTTTCAGTAGAAATCCAGCTAAGCTAGCGGAGGTTAGATGCCCCGGACTATGTGCTGAGACCCTATTTGTACTGTTGCTGAAGTTTGGTGCTGTTCTGAGCATTATTTGTGGCTTTTTGGTGGCGGTTTATATTTGGATCCATTTACTGCAGTGTATTGTTGTCGTGCACAGTTTCAAGGTGTGTTAGACCATGGATTAAACTTACACCGGAATATCCCTTTAAAGGCTTCATTGTCGTTGCGTTGAGCTCATCTATGGTGTTCAGGAACGCAAATGTAAATGCAGTGGAGTCAAAAGTGCAACATTTCCTTTGTAATTATAATCAAGAGAAAGAATGAAAGAGAATGAAATTAAAATATGTGAGGTTTGTTTCATCCGCCTCTCTCTTTCCTCTGATCTCGTCTCAACCTCGAAACAACAGAACTGATCTGTGAATCGCTCTGGACTCGTTCTTGCAAACATCTCCTAAAATAATAACACTCCACAGAAGGAAAAACCAAAAGTCAACACAGTCGGCGTTCAGCATTCAGCAGCGAGTGATTAATGAATGAAATGACTGTTCGTCGAGGCGCCAGAGAGCCGGTGTCTTATATATTTGTACGAGCGAAATGAAAAGCAGTCAGCGTTGTTTTGTCGGGCAGGATTCCCTCGGCGGCTGAGGACGGGGACTGAACAGGCACATTTAGAGATGTTTGGTAATGAAATTTGTTCCCACCGATTCTGCGCGCGGCAGGAAAAAGACGTTAAGGAGAAAAATCCCTGATGTGATCAAACTGATGGATTTCCTTCCTGTGCAGGCGGAGAAACGGTGACGTTAACACATATTTAACAGAAATGAATGTGACTGAGTGTCGATATGAACATGGATAAATAATATATCTTCTGATTTTATTGATCCAGGTTAACTGCAGAGTGGCATCATGACAGCGGCTGACGTCTCCTGACGTTCACCTCAAAGCAAATCATTTGTCTTTCTGTTTGGGTTAATTGGACTCACAGAGCGGACGGACGAGACAGACGCTGGTGTTTCGGATTAACCAGCTGCTGGAGCTGGTGAGCTCTGGAGGAGACAGCCGGAGTCGAGGAGAGCACAGTTTGTTGTTTTTAACTTCTGGGATTAAAAAGTGGATTTATCTCCACGTTCAGTCCTCAACATGTCTGCAGCAACGAGCCGCAGAGCAGCTGAAATCCACCGCAATGTTCTGTAAGTCTTTATTTGACTGCTGAGCCGAGGGAAATGTACTTTACACCAGAACAGAGAAGACACGGGGAAGGAAAAGACACCGCAGGATGACAAGGAGAACCGGAGTATCTGGTGACACACACACACACACCCTGATCCAGCTGTCACTCACTATCTTATGGCTGATGTACAGTTCAAATGAACCTGCGGACAAACTCACGCAAACAACGTGAGACATGTGAACGCTGACAGCTTGTTAGCCTTAGCTAGCTCGGTAGCTTCCAGCTCGGCTCGCTTCAGCTCCGCCCACACTCATCCTCTGCCAGGATGACCGTTGAGCTTCATTCTGGCTCTTCAGAAGCCTCTAAGTGATGTCACGCTTAAACATTAATGCATTAATCATTAATTAAGTCTATAATGGAGACGTGAGAGCAGATAGAAAGAAAACGTGATTGGAAGTCGGTCGAAAAACTCACTACAGCTCTTTATTTCCTTATTTATACTAACTGTGAATATAACATAGTGTTCAGGTGGAGCTGGATTTGAAACATCATTGGCTACAGGATGCTACAATCAGCTGCAGGTCATTGGCTGTTGCAGGCTCGTGGGCGGGCGTAGAAGCTCACATCTGCTCAAACGAGCTGTCAATCAAACGGCTACATCAGGATCTCTGCTGAGACATGAGGCGAGGCGTTCAGGGACACTCGCTCAGCTGTGTTGGTTTTGTTTGGCAAAGTGGCCGCTTGGTTTCAATAAAAGCGCACACACACACACACACACACCTCACATGTTCTGGTGCTCGCACGGCGCCGACTGTGATTGTTTCTCCTCCGTCAGTCATTGAGTTCTGCGGCTCGACGGGTTCTGAAGAGCCCGACTGGTGGCTTGATTTCTTGATTTCTTGATTTCTGGCTTCCTGGCGTCGGGCTCAGAGCAGCAGGAGGCAGCAGAACTTTCCCCGTCGCTTCTGTGGAGCTCTGGAGACGTTTTGAGTTTTTCTTTTACGATATTAAATCTATTCACGGTGATTACAGCATCTCAAGTGTTTCTTTGTTTTAACAACAGAGATTTCAGCGCTTCAGCTTTCACTCACAGCTGAGATGAACAACACTTCTCTTCTCTGAGCGTAAAGCCGACTGTGAGCAGCGACTGTAGGAACGCTGACTGTGACTCGTAGTAACAGAGCACTAACGCAGTGAGGGTTAAAGGTTCAACTCCCGCTGGAGCAATCCCGGCTTCAAATGTATGCAGTCATGTTGCCGCAAGGCACTTTGGATAAAAGCTTCTGCCAAATGGCATATTGTCGCTGTCGGCTGAAGATCTTCTGTCTCGGAAATGTCAAACTTTTCAGAAACCAAAAATAACGTCCCTGTTTTTAGACTGACGGCGACGCAGGTTGGAAGTTCATCCCCGAGTGTCACTGAGAGTTTCACGAGTGTGAGGAGGAGGATGTGTTTGTTTGAAATGAAATGTTTTATTAATCAATTTAATGTTTAATCTTCATCAGGTAAAAATATCAAAAGGCTCCGATTCAGTTTCTGCATCCGTTTGTTTTATATGAACAAATATGTTCTGACAGAGAAACATGTGGAGACGTCACAGAGCGAGAGTCTGACGTCTGCAGACTAAATCATTGATTAAACAATCAAGAAGCAGCGAAGTCATAGAAAATGGACGACTGTTCTCAAATTCTTGAACACACACACACACACACACACACACGGGTTTATGTAACGCGAAACCCTTTTGAGGATCGCTCAGGTGGGACTGATGGTCTCATAGCTATGACCTCATGTCTGTGGTGTCATATAACACACACACACACACACACACACACACAATGGACGACACAGCGATCAATGACTGCCAGGATATGGATGATTTAAGGCCACAGACACGCAGAAGAGAAGAATCTAACTGATCATTACGTGTGTAAAGTGAAATCTGAGTTACAGACATTATTAATCGCAGGTCTGTCAGGAGTTGAACTTTGACCTCCTGTGTTCATGTCGGCCGCACGTAAAGTCCAACGACCACGTCGACCTTCACACCCTCAGACTTGATTCACAGCCGTGTGTTAAAGAGTTTCAGACGACAACAGGAGAACCACGGGGCTGTTTTAAAGGAACCGTTCACCCAAACAAAACAGCGCAGCATTCTGCGAAACAACTGAAGTCTGTGGAGCTCGTCAGCTGTAATCTGAAAGTCTCCAGATGTCTCTCCAAGTGAGATGTGCGGTTGAGCTCGTGCAGCCACTTCAGACTGGATGCATGCTAACGTTTAGCTCAGCAGCTACAGAGAAGAAGGGTGTCAATCATGTCTCAGGTCAGTTTGTGATCTCAGGGCCTCTGCAGACTCGTTGAAACGAGCTGTATGGAGACATTTTAGTCTCCAGCTCCTTCAGGTGTTTAGCAGAATGCTGAGACCTATATCATGGAGATGACTGGTCTTTAGCTTTAAGGTGAACTGTTCCTTTAAAGATCATCTTGAAGTAAACATCTCTGCACCGCTGACTGGGTTTGACTGACAGGTGACCTCTGTGACGACCGAGCAGAAACATCAGAACAATGACAGCTCGGCGCCGAAGACACTGTCGGATCATCGCAGCATCACTTGAGGAAAAAAGGTTTCAGGTTGCAACAAAGCAGCTGTGAAGCGCTCGCTCAGCGTGGAGTGACGGACGGATGGACAAACAGATTCATCATCAGATCGATGGAGATGTGATGGACGGAGCGCAGCAGAGCAGAGGAGGAGGAGGAGGAGCCTGAGAGGTGAGTCATCTTCTACACTCCTTCACTGCTCGTCAAAGTTCAGTCAGGACGCGTCGTTAGTCACAGAAGAGCTTAGAGAGTTCGGGCCGGCGCACAGCGGAGTTATCATCACTAAGCCTCCCAGCTGATCCTCCACAACTCAAACATTTGAAGCTGCTGTGATCAATATTTTCTATTTACAGTGGATCAAATGATGTGAAAGGTGCCGCTCACAGTAACAAACCCACAGAGAATCAGCGCCGCTCTGCAGCTCCGTCGGCTCCGCGGAGGCTTTTTACCGTCTTTCAAAGTCGCTGTTATCTTTTTGTTTTGGTTCAGTCTCACGGCTCTCATCTCTGCCTGCTCAGCACAACAGCACACAGACAGACAGAGACCGAACACACCTTCATATACCTGTCTTTTAATAAGAATATTCATATTTTCCAAGGTATTGTATGAAAGTTATAGATTCCAGCATCGTGACAGCTCGACTCTGATGAAGAACGTGGAACATTTAGCTTTTATTGTCGGCACGAACATGAAAATGTCCCGACGTCTTGTTTAAAATGAACCAGTGGTGTCGCACTTACAAATGTTTAAAACTTCTAACATAATCGATAAAGTAAAGATGCAATACATTAAACCTGTTGAGGACGTAATCAAAACAATTGGGGGGCAGCACCAGAGTAACAGCTAGCTGCTGCTAACTGCAGCTTCCATTAGCTTGTTAGCTCAGTTAGCCGTGCAGCTAGCGGTCTGAACTGGGAGCTTGGAGCAGCGAGGAAGTGTCGGTGTTTAAACTGCTGACGGACAAAGGCTAGCAAACTTAACATAATTTTAATAATACATTTTTCAACCAAACAACTAATCAATAAGTTGGGAAGTGCACCGATTAATCAAAGGTGAAAGTAATTGTTAGTTATAGGCCTGCTTGTGATTTGAGTCGGGACTAATCATGGCCCAAAGAGAAGTGAACTCTGAAGTGTACGTTCAAATACTGAGTTCTTATTCTAATTTACAGTTCTGGTGAATAATATCCTGCGTTCAGTTTAAATAAAGATAAACAAATCATTCCCTGTGATGAGCATCATGGTGCTGTAGCTGCAGAAGCATCTTATAACTGAATCTACATGTGAGTGTGAAAGGATTTCCTCTTCCTGTTTCATCGTCCTCGCTCTGCGTCCGTCTGCGCTGCACCACCGAGCCGACGGACAGACGACCGGCCTGACATCCATTTTTAATTACAGCTGCACTTTCTGCGTTTCCATCCTGCTTTGTGTCTCGTGTGACGAGGCTCTGCTGGACTCTCCTGTAGGAGCGTTCACTGTGTTTGATCACAAGGTCCATTAACTGATCTCAGACCTGCACGACGCTGCTGTGATTAGCTGACAACGTGAGCTTGCAGCACCGTTACTGTCGCTCCACTTTCTCTTCTCGTCTTTATCCTCTCAGTATCTCCAGCCTCTCCACCTTCGCTGCCTCCCGTCCTCCCTCCTGCTGCAGGATTATACAACTCGTCCTCTTTTTCTTCTCGCAGGGTTTTATGCAGATAAGGCTGATCTTCAAAACCAGCGACATGATGGTAAGAAAACAAGCTGTAAGTGACTCAGCACTGTGAGGAAAACATCCACTCATACAGTGAAACTGGCGACGTGCAAAACTCAGCGCTGCACCAATCGATGCGCTGTTTTCATGTGAAAGTGGTTTCAGTACACGAGCATGTGAAGGCAGCATCAGCAGCTTCAGGTGTGTCATCACCTGTCCTCAATCAGCTTCACTTGTCTGCGTTCTGCTGCACAGATTGTGGGTTTTAGACATGACGAGCAGCCAATAGGAGCCTTTCAAAGCTCCACGAATCATCTCAGCTTCATTGTTTCACTCAGTTCTTTGCAGGGAGGCGAGCAGAGGTGGAGCTCGCTGCACCACTTTATAAAAGCCTGTGTGACTCAAGTCATTCAGTTGCTTTTCCTCCTCCAGACTCTGCAGTCTGACCTGCAGCATCCAGTCGTTATAAAGACAGAAGAAACAGCATCAGCGCCGTCTAATGATGGACGTATTGACCAATTCTTCTCACCTGTTCATAACGAGGACAATGACTTGAATTTGTATGATAAATCTTGTAAATGACTTCAGAAAAGTTTATTAATTTCTTCTCGATAACAAAAGAAAATCTGTGTTTCTGTTAAACTCTGGGATCTTTATTTTTGGTGGATATTATTTGAACTCCGGCCTGGAGAAAAGGCCTCAGGATGAAGTCGAGCTGCTGTTGTAAAACACTTCAATCTGTTTAAAACCAAAAATCTGTTGATCTTTACAGATCAGGATGATGGTGTAACAGTAGCATCGCTGCCAGGGCTGAAAAAACCTCGTTAATAAGCATCTTATAAAGACTTATAATGGACGTTTTAGCGATTAACTAACACCTATTACAAGGTCCACTGGTGATCTGTCAGCTGTGAAGTTTCTAACTACATCAGACTTCTACTGAAGTTACTGTAGATTAGAGAACAGAGCCACATCACAGGCAGCGATGATCAGAACGCCTCTCTATCATCGCAGTTTGAAAAGCATGTCAGCTATTTTCAGAGGCGGGTCGGCTGAGTTCAGCTGAGCGACGCCATCCAGCACAGCCCGGCTTCAAACTGTTCCGACTCTGTCCCCGGCTCGCTGCATACAAACAGTACAATACCCTCATCAAATGCACAATGACAACTCCTCTTATTTACAGCTGCAGCTTGCACAGAGCGTGCAGTAAAGTGTGTGAGTGGGCGGGCGAGGAAGACAATAGCTGGAGAGGAGGGAGATGAAAAAGACGGGAGACAGAGGCAGAGAGAGGACGGACGGTGAAACAATGAGGCTGCCCGTCAAAAAGACTAAATGTTCGGGAGAAGCAGAGGGTGGCGATCGCAGAAACAGACGTGAATGTACTGTACGAAGCCCGGGCGCCATATGTGCACGCTTCACTTCCAAGGACGGCGAATCAGGACAAAGCTTAAAAACTACTAGTAACAGCCGTGAATTCACACCCGCCTACACAGAGTACAGACACACACGGCGCTGATAAGTGCAGCAGTGCAGCCTCATTTAGCTCATTTCTCGGGTGTAATGTAGTGTTTACAACACCCCGGGGGAGCGGCCGCCTCCCCGAGCTCCCCTCCCCCTGGGAGGGAGGAGAAAAAGACAGAAAAGGAGCCCAGAGAGGTTTGAAACACTTTCATCTCCTAAAACCATCAAACTACGATCATCGTCGTGGTGATCTGCTGCCTTCCTCCATCATCATCGTTCATATTTACCACCGCTGAGACTGTTTAATGTTGTTATGTCCGCCTGAACATCACAATCATCATCACTAATGTTGTCATCATCATCATCATCATTGTCTTCATGCTGCAGGTACGTGCAGCCATTTTGAGACGGCCTCTCGTCACCAGGACAGCCTGAAACTCTCCCGTCGGGTAAAAATCTTCAAAACACATGATCGTAGCTGCTGCACACAGAAAAAAAACTCCCGGCTTAGAATCAAATCCCACTGAATCCGACCTTCAATCCTTTAACTCGGCTTTCTATTATATCAAATACAGACGTGACACTTCAGCTCGTCTCTGCTGACTCCAGAAATCACTTTATATCACTTCAGCTGTTTGTTTTGTTGCATCATTATGAAGTGAATTAAAGGCCTGTTGAATGATGTCATCTCGTCGTTCCTCTCCTTCAGTGTGTTATATCGCTGCTGTGCATGTTAAAGGAAACACCTCGTCAATAGTCCCGCCTTTAATCCCGTGACTTCTTGACATCACCGTGTCACACGTCCGCATTATTAATGAGGTGAAGCCAACTGGGAGCTGAAAACACGACAGAGCCGACAGAGACGCATCGTCATGACTCTCATAGTAACCTCAGTGAAAATGAATATTCACGTTATTGTGAATTATATTTCAAATCATAAAATCTGTCTTAATATTTGCGTTATGTTTTTATCTTACATCATCACCCAGTCTGGGAATAATGACACCGTCAGCGGAGCGATTGTTTTCCTGCAAACCTCGAAAATTAAATCTCTTCGTTTAGATCACCTTTAATTTAAGATATAATTACATGACATGAGTATTTTCCTGGATTTAAAGGCTGATTCACAGGCTGCTCTCCTTGTTCTTCACCCACTCAGTCATTGTTTCCACATTACTGATGACTATTGATCAAAAATCTAATTTTGTCAAAGTCTGTCAAAGTACCAATAGTCATTTATAGTCTATAAAGAGCTTCTGAAGAGAATTCAAAACACTGAAATATATATTTTGTGAGATCAGGGGAAGGACAATAAAAGACTTTATGACAGATTGCGATAAAACACATTGTAGTGAATATCACACATGAATCCAAACTTGTGAAGTGAGGTTACATTGATCATTGATCTGTGCAGGACGTTATGATCAATGATCGCTGATTTATAACAGATGTGTGTCGTCTCTGCGACGCAATAAATACACGTGTTTGTTCAAGAAATGTAAACGTTTATGTTTTAGTGCATTTTTAGTTTTTTAAGCTTTAAGAATATTTTGATTATTGGGATGATGTCATCAACCGCACAATCATGTTGGACCAGATATTCATAACGTCTCATCGTGATTAAGACAATATGTTGATATAAATACTCAGATTACAGCTCTGTGCAGGGATTACATAAAGGAATAAAACAAAGCCCGGGTTCAGACAGAAGAACAAAACAGAACAGCGTCAGTGAATCTGAGAAGCTTCTTATTAATCTCAGTATATCAATCTTTAATATCATCAGACGTGATCAGCACCAGCGTCTGTAATCAATCACTCACTCACATCAGTACAATAACAGACTTTGGGTGAATAAACTGTGAAACAATCTGCACAAAAAGCTTCTCTAACACACAACAGCAGCTCCGGCCCACACCACAGTCGTCTGTACCTGCCCGCCAAAAATATTCCTTCAAAAACACACAAACACGAGTCGGTTCTGACCACAGAAATCTGACCTATTGTGTAAACAGGCAAACAGACAAAGGATCGCGGAGCCGTGAGTCAGACAAAGAGCTGAACGCCTCCTTCTCCCTCTGCTGTCTGCGAGCAACCATCTGTGTTTCCACTGCGCCAGCCTCGCTCGCTCTCTGCGATCCGAGGCCGCCGGAGCCGACCGCCACCACCTGAAGCCGAGGGAGGGCGGGAGGCGTGCGGTAAGGTGTTCCACGGTCCAGCTGGGTGCTGGCGGACGACCGACACGGTTCTCGAGCTGAGCAGAAGAAAACAGAAGACTGAGCCAATGTGAACCCACGAACGTCCTGGAGAAAGTCAGACTGTGTTCAGCTCCACGACACGTTCAAAAGAGGACTTTCTTCAAAGCTACATGCTAACAGTGATGGTGTGTTCACATACAGGACAGTATTTTCTTTATTCAGTATTTTTAATGCTCTAAATATCTGCCAACGCTGCACTTCATGATTTGTTTTATTTCTGCACAGTGGAAGGAAAAGTGAAGACATGTTTACGTCAACGTAGAGCTGCGAATAAAAAAAAGATGTGCTGCTGAAGTTAAACATTTCCTTTTAGCTGCAGCTTCACATTCGCCTGTCTTGAAACTTTGACGATGTGCTTCATGAGACTGTGCTGAATTATAGATCGTGCAATAATCAATCAGTTGAGCACCGACACGTATCATCAGCCAACACCGACTACAGCCACAGTCGTGCTTTCGGCTTAGAATATAAAACATATTGGCTTTTTCAACTTGAATATAAAGTATAAACTGTCTGAACCGCTCGGCTATAAAACGCTGTGAACACGCGTAACAAAGCTGAAACAATGTGTTAGAGATGGTCTGCTTTATCAAATCCTTCTACAAGCTTCAACAAAATGTCCAACAAGTGAAGCAAATCAATCCACAAATGAAAACAAGATCAAAACATCTCCACAGAAAACATCAAGGTGTGCGCAGACGTGACTGCAGAGGTGTGTGCGTGACATTCACCGGCTCAGCAAAGAGTCGAGAGAAATACAGCGAAGTCGACTATCAAATACAAACTCTCCCAATCTTTGATCTCTAAAAATCACAGCTTCCCTGCGGCACAACCAGCGAGTCCGAGCTGTTTAATCAACACAACCAGGCCGGCAGACAACCTGCACAACACACCTGCTGCAGCCCAAACCTCCGCTCAACAAGAGACGTTCATTCAGTGATTAATACACAGCAACTCTTAATTCAGGAAGCAGGACTGAAATCAGGAGATGGAGAGACGATCGTCTGAGCGTCTCATGTGGTCCACGTGGCTGCAGCGAGCACACAAAGGAACCTGGAAGCTGTGACAATCTGAGGCTGAGAGCGCTCTGATTGGTCGGCTGTGACTTCACAGGAGACGCTCTGTTGAAAAACATCACATGATCTCGTCTGTTTGCAAGAAACGGAACAATATTTGAGCAGAAACACACACAAAAAAAACATTTATTTATTCCACTTTGCAACCAGGAATATGTGAAAACACACAGATTCAGTTCAAACCAGCTGATCAGAATTTAAATTGTGCTCATTGTGATTCTGTTTGTGTGCAGGTGCAGATGTGGATTCTTATAAAATGATCAATTATCTGCTGATAATCTGCTCAACATTAATATAAAGCTTACAAGATGTGTAGCAGACGATCACGAGGACGAAAGAAAAACAAAGAGTGCAGCTGAAATGAAAAACAAAGTCTTCTGAACCGTCACAGATCACATCAGCGGTCACATGGAGCGACTGTTTAACAATATATGTAAAAGAAAATCACAAAAATAATCATTTCTTTGTATTATTATATCACAATCAGGTCACGTCTTTGTCCTGAATAACAAAATGTCACATGTGCTTGAAGCTGATCACAACTGATAACATCGATCTTCAACTTAAAGCGTCGAGCGAGTGAATATTTGTGTTTCACTGATTACAGAACAAGAACACACATTTATAACTTGATGTAACTGGATCATGTTAAGTGTTCTGGTTTTCCCTCTGATGTCCTCCGGCGTCAGTAACAGCTAACAGCGGCTAACGGTACCGAGCTCCGACTGGACCGGACCGAACACGAACCCCAATACGATCTAACCAACTTTCACACTTAATTCGTCGTGTTTAACGAGATCAGCCGGTCGGACAGAGTCGGCTACTTTCACAGCTGTGTGTCCACGGATGCTATCAGCGACGACCACAGGAAACATGTAAACATGTGGAAGCAAATAACCCTCCAAGAAGAACCGCCTGGACCCGGGTCTTTATCCAGAACCACACTGAACGTTACCCTGCTCTATTCTGGGCTGAGACCCGTCCTCCATCTAAGTTTGGTGGAAATTGACCGAGCAGTTTTTGTGTAATCCTGCTGACAAACCAACACACACAGAACCTCCTTAGTGAAGGTAAAAATCAAAGCTAATTTGATGAGTTATCGATTATATAGTCTGATCTTTTGTCTGATGTGATTCTGAACTGAAGACGTCACCTTTTTTGTATTTTCCTGATGATAATCAGCAGATTAATCAATAAAGAAATCAGTCAGCTGTGATCGAGAGCGCTTCGATCCTCGCTCACACAAAGAGTCGAAGCGTTCTGCAGCAGCACGCTGGATGTTTTCCTCTCCTGAAACCTTGAATGGAGGCAGAAGCTGTACTGTACGTTCGTGTGAGGCCACATTAGCATGACATGTACCAACAGCAGCTCTGGGAGGGATTTAGATTGCTGAGAGTAAAACCAGGCTCAGTGAAAACATCTCATGGTTTGTACGGCGCCGTCACACTCGGCTGTTAGCAGCCACGCTCAGCACAGCCACAGGCGCTTCCTTTGTCTCAATGAAAGTGTCACTCGCAACACAAACACCGCTGGAAAAAACCAGCCACTGATCACGTCTCCTGCAGGCGGGAGATTCTTCTTCTCCTTCTTCTTCTTCTGCAAGCTTTTTATTTCATAACACAATGACCCAGATTTTCCAAACGAGGTATCTGCATATTCAGCATGAGGAGAGATTCTGCCTGAACATCATCACACATCAACAAACTACTTCCTCTCCTCATCTGTCCGTCTGAGTGGCAGCAGCCTGACACCAACACCGGCCATCATCTGCACCAGAACCTCAGGGATGAAAACACATCTGTCTGCACCTCCTCTTCTCCTCTTCTTCTTCTCTTCTCTCTCCTCCAACTCGCTGCCATTTCCATAAATTATGGAGGGAGGCTATATTTGGACTGAGTGAAGGGAGCAGGAGAGTCTGGAGACGCTTTGTTCAGCCTGGCTGCTCTGTGCATGCTGATTACTGCTTATTGACAACGTGGGCTCATTAGAACACACAACCATCTGCACGCGCACAGGAGTGTTTAACCCTCTGCTGCGTCCTGGCGTCAGAGCCCGGGGAGCTGAGCACGTGAGAGGCTCCTGAGCATCCCGGACGGACTGACTGGGGATCTGTGGGCAATTAGAGAGCTGATGAGCAAAATAAAATCAAAAAACAACACCTTTTGTTTGCGTTCAGTGCGCGCGCCGACAACAAAAGAGCAGCGCGCGAGGAGCCGATACACCTGCGTCCATTCAGAAACACAAACACACCGCGGAGCGCACGAGACGGAGAGATGGAGGGGGGGGGGTCATTCCTGCACATCCCGGGGACATAAAGGTGGAGATAACACACACACACGCACACACACACACACACACACACTCTTTGTGTTGAAATTACGCGCGCGTGTGTGTGTGTGTGTGTGTGTGTGCCCGCGCGCTCGCCGCCTACCTCCACAATCAGCGTCTTCTCTTCTCCGCAGACGGAAACGACCCAGAACAAAATGGGAAAGTAGCAGGTCTTCCAGCACAATCCCGGGAGCCCCGCTTTCCTCCTCCGCCGCGCTCCTCCACCGCCTCCTCCTCCTCCCGTCGCCATGGCTGAGTCCCCGAGATCCCCCCCTCCGCTGTCCGCCGGTGATGTCCAGGTCCTGCGAGTTTACCGGAGGAAACAGTCCGAGTGCTGCCCGAGCTTCATCCCGTCTGTCTCCGTGTGTGTCTGTGAGTGTGTGTGTGTGTGTTGTCTCTCACTCTCCGGTTCGTCGGTGCAGACGCGCGATTGGTTTCCTACACTTGACGAGCGCCCATTGCGCAGACTCAGTCCGGTTCGGCGGAGCAGCTGGGGAAGCCTGACTACAAGACAGAAAGGCTGCAGGTTGGTCGGTCCGCTCCGGTATCACTGAGGAGGAGAAGGGGGAGGGACGGAGGGAGAGAGACAGAGGAGAGAGAGAGAGAGAGAGAGGGAGGGAGGAGAGGGAGGGAGAGGGAGGAGAGAGAGGGAGAGGGAGAGAGAGAGAGAGGGAGGAGAGAGAGGGAGAGAGAGAGAGGAGAGAGAGAGAGAGAGAGAGGGAGAGGGAGGGAGAGGGAGGAGAGAGAGAGGGAGAGGAGAGGGAGAGAGAGGAGAGAGAGGGAGGGAGAGAGGGAGGAGAGAGAGGGAGAGAGAGACAGGAAAGAGAGAGAGAGAGAGGGGAGAGAGAGAGAGGGGAGAGAGAGAGGGAGGTGAGGGAGGTGATGGAGGTGATGGATGTTGTTGCAGTAGCGCGGTGTGGACACAGGGAGCGCTGCAGCTGCAGACTCTGGATCAGCTGAAGACTGAGCAGCAGATGCATGTCAGTTAAAGGAGCAGTCTGTAGTTTTAATGACTCTTCATTCACTGAATCAAAAACCTCTCTTTGTTTTCATGATTTTAAAAAGCACGAGTTGACTTTTATTTTGAAGGAGACGTCTCACAGGAAATGCAAAATGTTCAGTTCTGCCGTCATTCATCAAAAAGGGGTCTGCAGAGCAAACCAGCGGGTCATTTTAAAGGAGCAGTCTGTAGTTTTAAGGAACACATTTAATCAGATGACAAAGCTCCTCATTGGCTGATTGATTTCTGCCTGAACAAACTAAATAAACAAACTCTTTTTGTTTTCATGACTGAATGAACTTCAGGCGTTCACAACCACAGCATGACACATCTGTCTGAGATCTCCACGGCGACAGCTGTGAGCTGCATCACTTCATATCAGCTAATGAATTCACTGACGGCGGGTTTGACTCATTTGTACGTGTCCTAATTTAAACATCAGACCTATTTACACCTTCATATGTGCTAATCATGTGAACACAGTGTGAACAGAGACTCATCGTTCGTACGAATCACACCGTGTGTTCTGTAAATCAGGGCAGCGATTCCTGTCGAGGGATCAAATCTACAGTTTCAGACGTGTTGAATCAGAAGTGTCGCTGTTCACGTCACTCCCAGACAGTTTTCTTTGTCTCGGTTCCACCTGCGATTAAATTATGAATGAGTGAGTTATGATTCATAATGCATTTGACCTCAGGTGTCCTCAGGTGTCCTCAGGTGTCCCTCTGAGCTCCATGTTACAGTGATCCACACTGCGCTGGACGGGGAGAGATGTCACCTTCACAGTTCTGTTTTCCATGTCTGAACGATGCAGTGGTGAAATGAAACAAGATACAAACAGAAGCGAAGAAAGAAAGACGATCGCAGGAGGGAACAAGTAGATTTTCTGTAACTTATATTCTCCTGTTTTATTTGTTTTATCCTTTTTTATTTCATTTCCCTGTATTCATATCGGTCCTTTCACATTGTCTTGTGTTCCTTTCATCTTGTCTTCCTGGTTGTTGTTCTTGTTGTCACTAAAAGGTTTCAGATAAATAAATGTGACTTCTTTGAGCTAAATGTCACGAGAGGAAAGTGTCTGTAGACTCTCATCATCACGTCATGGCTCCTGTTCTTCTAAAAGCTTGTTTGTAAAATTCTTTATAACTAATCTTAGTTTAGCATGTTAGCATGCTAACATTTTATATTCGACACCAAACACAAAGTTTCTCGGAGGCTAAAGGATGAATGTCATCAGCTCTGCAGGAATCTGGACACAAACTAAAGTGTTGGACTTACTGACATGAATGTTTGGACCTGATGTGAATTCACAACAGTTTTTACTCACAACCATCCCGACCTCGTGAGAAACGTCAGTGTGTGCAGACAGTCATCTGCTGTGTGTCAGTTCAGGGTCTGCATCCTCTGAAGGACTCGGCCTTCGTGGTCTTTGAAGGCGAGTCCTTCAGAGAGACCTCGTTAACCTCGTCAGCCGTTGTTAAATGTGACGGTCTAGCCTTTGGAGCATTTCCTGGTTGCATCAAACAGATGTTTTACCCTTACGTCACGATTTCTGCCGCCCAGGCCCACGAAAGTGACGATCTACACCACGTGATGTCGCCATTTTCTCTCTTTCTTTCTTCTTTTTGGGGCGCGCAAAGAATCTCAGGATATGTGAGGCCATGAAGGATCGTAGCGGTGCATCCTCCAGAAACAGGAGAAGAAGGAGCATCTGGAGACTGGGACAGACTTCAAATGCTCTGAAGGACGCAGACCCTGAATTTCGACTCAGCAATCCACTGAGCTGCTAACGAGGCTGAAGACTCCAGAAGAGGACGAGAAGAAGATGTCATGAGGTCGTTGTGAAGCTTTGTGTTGGCGTTACTATCAGCAGCATGTAATCACACTGCAGATAAATAAAGACAAAGAGCGGAGGAGGCGCAGACTGAGAGGATTTGGTCTCCAACACCTCCTCTTCTCTCACCTTCATCTTCCTCCCACTCATCTCCCTCCTTTACTTTCACACTGGAGTATCTCACCTCGTGTTGTCCAGCTCGCTCTCTCTTCTTCACTGCAACACATGTGAACATCAGCGCCGGCCTTCCATCAGCTGACGGGTCACATGACCTGAGCCGGACCATAAATGACCAACATGACTAAAATAATATGATAATCTTTTCTCGTTGTAACAACAGCTGAATTTATGTTGTTATACCCTGAAACATTCTCCTCATTTCTAACAATCTGTCCTGGAAGTGAGACGCCCTCCTGAAGTTTCTGTCATTTATTTCACATATTTATTTTTCATCTTCTGCAGATTATCAGCATCAGAATTAGCATCTAATGATAGAAGGTGTTTTATCCTGAACAGATTCAGAAGCCCTCTGAGGCTGAGTGAAGTACAAATACTTAGTTACTCTACTGTTTCATGTATTTATACTCTACTCTGAGTATCTGTGTGACTTCTCCTCTCTACATGTGAACTTTCTCCTCCTCACAGCTTCAGAACAGCCTCATTACTTTAGTTTGATGCATCTGAGGTGAATTCTGGATTATTGTTATTTCCCAGCATCAGCAGACTGATGTGGACCAATCAGACGCAGCGAGACGAGACAAAGACGTAAAAGCCGTAAGAAGGCGTAAACAGACAGAGAGGGAGACTGGAATGTGGAGAAAAGGCGTGTTAGTGTCTCGTATCTGCAGAGAGTTTCTGATTTTCTCTCTTTGTTGCTGCTCGGGACACTTTACCAACCCAACATGTGTCTATTTGACGTCCTGGGAATGAGACTCAACAATCAACTGTCTTTGTGGTGCGTTCAGGAACAGCTGGGACAAATCCTACTGATTCTACCTTTAACTTTAATAGTCTTTGAATTCTATTGATATGACGTGAGCTTCAGTTAGCTTTGAGCACAAATGTCCTTCAGAGGGAGACTTTTTACTCTGATACTCTGAGTACATGTCAGAGCCTGTAATCTATTACTTTACTGGAGTAAACAGGCTGAGTCAGTACTTCTACTTTTACACACGTATCTGAACTTCTACTGGAGGAAACAGTGTGAGGACTTTTGTCTCCTCTGCTGATTTTTGCTTAAGAAATAAAATCAAAAACAGACAAAAACTGGGTCGTCTTCACCAACAGGTGCACATAACTTGTCTCTTCTTCAGGACAGACATTAAACTGTAGTCCTTACCCACAATCCTCTCTGTTCAACAGTGTGTGAATAAACACCATCTGAGGAGAGCAGGGAGCCAACAGCCTCACATCTCCATCTTCTTATAACATCTCTTATGAATCCGGCTGTTCCTACGCTCTTCTCCGGCCTCCTCATCCCTCCTCTTCCTCTCATTCTCACCTCGGCTCGTCAGCTGTTTACCTTCACGCCGCTTCATTCCCGCTCTGCGTCCGTCTTCATCCGTCGGCTCAGTAAAAGCTTCTCACACTTTTCTTAACGTCTCTGTTTTTCCTCACCGTCTTGTTTTTACAAATCATTATTTTCCTCTCAAACCTTTTTTCTCCTCTCTCTGTTAGTCCTCGTCCTCCTCGTCAATCATTCCTCATTTCTCTCTCTCGTCTCTAGTTTGCTTCCAGACAGACAGATTCAATTCAAGCCAGTTCACACCTCCTTCTCCCTCCTGTTCAGTGATAACAGCTTCTAATTTCTGGGTTGTGACCCATTTTTCCAGCAGCTGACATGTTCTGTTCTGGTCCAGAACTGAGACTCCTTCTGTTCTCCAGCTCTTCAGTGTCAGTTCAGTGACATTGAACAACACTCAGGATGTGATGCAACAAGCCCGTCAAGCGAGCAGAGTACCTATAATCAGCATTTCTTAGAATAATAATGTACAAGATTAACATTTTGAAAACAGGATGTCAACGTGACACGGCCGCTCGTATAAACCTCAGAAGAACCATCAGCTGAATCTGCAGCTCTAGATGGATTTCAGAGCTGCATATTTCAGAGTTTCAGACATTTGTTGACCTGTTCGCTCTCAGCGCTCGCTCTGCACACTACCTGCTCAGCACCAACGACAGCCGACAGACAGTAGGAGACAAGCGTTTAGCAGCTAAAGAGACTAAAAACAAAGATTTCAAACTGTAGATTTATGATAGAACAAGGTAGTGAATGCAACGTTGCTAACTCTTTAGTCCAATGAGAGCCCTGCGTGTACCCCTGGAGGTTTACTTCCTGGTTACGTGTGAGGAAACTAAAAAAGACGGAAGGGTCACGACATCATTGAATGCTTCAGGAACAAACTGTGGTGTCAGCTGTATTAAACCCAACACATATATATACGTTATTCCACTTCTGATAAAGAAATGTCTCCAGAAAAAGGAAAGGCTCCTGTTGGCGCTGCTGCTCCTGGTGTAAGTGACAGTCGGACAGTTTAAAGATTTAATTAATTGGATTCATCAGGAGACACAAACAGGACTGATCATGTTTCTCTAACTGCTGGATGTAGAGTTCAAATTCAGCTTGATGACGTCTCAGCGTCCAACATTGTTTCTGCTGCCACCAAGTGGTGAAAAGATGAGTTACTGCAGGTTCAACCATCACAATTAAAAACCTCATCTCACCCCTGACTCTAAAACTGGACCTTAAAACCTGAACCTGAATGTCCTCACTTTGTAAAGACGTCCTCAACAAACACAGGTCCTCACAAAGATACACACACAAGCACAAGTACACTGCCTTTAACCAGGTGTGTGTGTGTGTGTGTGTGTGTGTGTGTGAGAGAGGACTAATGGTCTCTATGGCGTCAGCAGCGGGGGCTCTGCTTCTAATAAAAGAATGTGATTACTCACAGCCAATCACACGTCAGAATGAATCCCTCGCTCACCTGCCTCATCCAATCAGGTGGTGAATGTGCGGCTCATTAAAGGACAGACAGGCCAGTAAATGAGGACGAATCACTGCTGTCGTCTGCCCGGTGTCCTCCTGGCTCGTTACTGTGAAAGGTCAGAGTGTGTGTGTGTGTGTGTGTGTGTGTGTGTGTGTGTGTGTGTGTGATAAAAAAACAGTGAATTACAGAAACATTGTAAATACTGCTGCCTTCAAGTTCAACCAAACATTTCTACATTACAATTAATACTAGTTGAATGACTGAACCTGTCTCTCCAGTGCAGATCCCAGAGGAAGGTATTTAATTAGGTAACGTGGAGGTGTATGTAGTAAACACACCTGGAGGCACCATGAAAAACTCTGCTATCTGTAGACTCAAATCATTTCAACATATGCAGACAGATTGACTCCAGCTGTTAGTCGGCACTGAACTAAATCTGCTGTCTGCAGGAAATGGAAGAAGAAGAAGAAGAAGAAGAAGGAGAAAGACAAAGAAAACAATATAAAACCTACATTTTAAATCAATGATTCAGCGAAATACATGATTCACCCAAGAAGGAAAAAATGACACAGGAAAAAGCATAAGCATAAAATAGAAAAGTAATGATTATACATTCGTTGTCCCGCAGCCCGCAGCAGGTTCTGGTCACATAACGTAGACGGTCACAACGCATTTCTAAAAACTTGTTCTTGAAGAATTTGTTCATAAACTTTTTATTGCTGCAGTTCAGCTGCTGAACTCTGCCGAGGCCTGTGAGTGAATGTTTACACCACAAGATGGCAGCGCTGTGATGTCATCGACTGAGAGGAAACCTGTTCACAACCAGGCTGTTTAACACTTCTCTCACAGAAAGTTAGAAGTAGATCAAATATAAATTTAGTAAGAGGATGAGACTCAACAATCAGCTGTCTTTGTGGTGCGTTCAGGAACAGCTGGGACAAATCCTACTGATTCTACCTTTAACTTTAATAGTCTATGAATTCTATTAATATGACGTGAGCTTCAGTTAGCTTTGAGCACAAATGTCCTTCAGAGGGAGACTTTTTACTCTGATACTCTGAGTACATGTCAGAGCCTGTAATCTATTACTTTACTGGAGTAAACAAGCTGAATCAGTACTTCTACTTTTACCAGAGTCTGTTTTTACACAGTATATGAACTTCTACTGGAAGAGAGACTGTTTGGACTTTTATCACCTCTGGTAACATTTTAATTAACTTCTCTCTAAATGAATGAAGAATACACAACAGTGTTACTTATTAATGTCTCTGTGTGAAAAGGGCGAGTGACAGCTACAGCATCTACCACAGTAGAACCACCACAGCACTCGGTAGCTTTTAATTTGGTACTTCCAATGACAATCAGTGTGAATTTGCATATTAGCTTAATATTTGGTTTCACCTGTGACATTTAGATTTAAAATGTATATTTATATTGAACATTTATATTTAACATTTATATTTAACATTTAGCATTTATATTTAACATTTAGCATTTATATTTAACATTTACATTTAGATTTAGATTTAACATTTAGATTCAACATTTAACATCTAGATTTAGATTCAACATTTAACATTTAGATTTAAATGTATGAGTTTCAAATTTAACATTTAGATTTAACATTTACATTTAGATTTAACATTTAGATTTAACATTTAACATTTACATTTAGATTTAACATTTAGATTGAACATTTAACATTTACATTTAGATTTAACATTTAGATTTAACATTTAGATTTAACATTTAGATTTAGATTTAACATTTAGATTGAACATTGACGTTATATTTTTACAAAAGAAGTAAATATCACAAAGTTCACACATTTTGCTGTAAATCTGGTCAAAAGTAACATTTTAAAATTCACATATGTTTTTTAAACGTGGTTTGTTGCTAAATGTGGTGAGAAGTTGTTTATTTTAGCAATCAGTACTTCTACTTTTACCAAAGTCTGTTTGTACACAAGTATCTTCTTGTGGAAGAAACTACTGGAAGAAACAATGTGAGGACTGTTGATCAAATCACCTTTATCTACTATACAGTCCTTGAATCACAGTTAATCAGGGAGTACTCATTCAACAATCGAGTCATTCATGATTAATTCCTCCCTCGTTCCTCATTACTTATTCATATTTTTGTGCATCTTATTGTAAAGTGTTACCGAGATTATTAACTCATCTGCTGAAGGCGGAAAGATTCTCTGAGCTCACATTTAATCTCAGCTGAACTTTGAGATGATTTTGTGACATCAAGTCCTGCAAAACACACCAACAATGGACTTTACAGTGAAAAAGGAGACATCTCGTCTACAGTAGTCGAACTTTGATTCAGTTCTTGTGACGAATCTTGTGCCGCGTCCACACACCACATTTCATGCCAATATGATCTTTATAGCAGAAGTTATGCAACCAAAAAACACCAGAAGTCACAGGGTTAGATTGAGGAGATTGAGTTGATGTCATTTTAGAGAGGCAACTGGGGAAAAAAGACATATTCATAAAATTATATTCAAATTAGTGTATTTTATTTGTCTTGAAACATGTAACAAGTGAGCAGTGTGTCTGCATCAGAAGAACATCATCATTAGATAACAATCACAACAAACATCTCTGTGAATGAAGCTGCATGTTTAAATCGGCCGAAGTTCTCCTTTAAAGCCAGAACCAACCAACCAATCAGGTCTCTGCAAAGTTGGAGGTGTATTTGTTGACTTTTCCCAATCACAGTGTGTCGAAGGTCTTGCAATTGTATAACACGTATAAACATGTTTAGTCTTTTGGGCTTGGTTAGTTTGGTCCAGAATAGCATGAGAGCCACCTCAGTTCTGTATCCCCTGTCATCAGACTGACCTCCGTCTTCTTGGAGGCCTTGTTGTTCTGTCCCAGTCCGGCCAGAGTCGGCAGACCGCCAGCACCACGCTGTAATGGATGTAATGCACATTCAGCCCTATTGGCTGGCTGCGTCCCTCATCAGCTGACTGTTTGACTGACTGCTCACTGATGATTAATTTCTCCCTCGCTCCTCATTACTTACTCACATTTTTGTGCATCTTATTGTAAAGTGTTACCAATCTTAATAATTCATCTGCTGAAGATGGAAAGATTCTCTGAGCTCACATTTAATCTCAGCTGAACTTTAAGATGGTTTTGTGACATCAAGTCCTGCAAAACACACCAACAGTTGACTTTACAGTTAAAAAAGAGACATCTCGTCTTCAGCAGTTGAACTTTGATTCAGTTCTTGCGATGAATCTTGTGCCATGTTGGCAGTCAACATTCAAATAACCCCGCCGACCACGTTCAGATCTGTACGTGTCATCACACAAACATTAAGGAGACGGGTTTCCAGCTGCGTTTGTGGAGACAAAAACAGGTATTTTAAGCCAAAACATGAACTTTTCCGAACTCTAGCCAAGTGGTTGTTGTGTAGCAGAAGCACAGCGTTGTGTCAACATAACATTTCACATTAAACCTAAATCAATGTTTAAATCAGAGACATGAATTATGAACATTTAATCTCGTGATTGAGTCAGAGATTTTAAGAAGAGATCAACAAAACATTTAGATCAGAAATCTTCTCACTTAACCATAAAAAGAGGTTGATGGCAGAGTGAATGAACCACGTTGGTTAATTAGAGAGTTAAGGTTGTTCCTTATATTTAAAAAATGACTCTTCAACTCTGAGTCAAATTTTGAGAAAACAAGTTTCCTAAAACTCTCATTTACTGAATCACAGGGACCAGATTGATACAACACGTCACATCTCTCGCTTCCAACAAAACAGTATGCACCATATAAATAAGTCAAAAAATATATCCTAGGATAGGTGCTGTGACTCTTGTACTTCTTCAGCAAAACATCCAGGTTCTGCAGATACCAATTGATGGCAGTGTTGATCGCAGTAACATAGTCTGAGCTACGTCTGCCGGCCTGAATGTTCAGACGGGCCTCATGGATCAACATCTGGAGGTGGAAGGAGGCTCCATTGATCCAGATTTTGAAGCCTCAGGTGCTCATCTGTCCATCATGCAGCAGGGAGTTTCTCAGGATGGTCAGGTGGTTGCTCAGCTGTGCTTCTAGTCTCCGTAGTTCCTCCCGTAATCGTTGCTCATTTCTCATGTCGGTTTGATGGCGCTTCACGTATTCTGACATTGTGTCCCGGACAGCTTAACATTTCTCCTCACCAAACACACGTCTCAGCAGGCTGTATGTATCCTCAGTCAGTCCAGCGGTGCTCTTCATAACGATCTCCAAGACCATAGAAATCACCAATGCTCCAAGTCCAACAGCATTTGGGATCGATTTCAATGAAGACAACCCTGATCCCAACCTGCCGATGAAGCCTGGAGCGCTGTTGATCAGCTCATTAGAGTAGGTCTGCAACACAGCGTTTGAGTTGATGCCAGAATATTTCAGCAGAGACTCGTCTATGCCGATATCTGGTAGGAGGCAGGGGTTCCAGAGAGCAACGTGATAATAATCACGAGCAAACTGGTCGTAGCCTCCCTGTGAGTGTCCAGAGCCCATGTTTCTCAAGCTGATCTGTGAGGCTCAAAGTGTGTTTGTACCAGCAGACTGAACACCAGGCAGTTCAGACTGTATGACCATAAAGTCCAACCAGCTCCCTCATTTAAAGCCAGAACCAACCAACCAGGTCTCTGCAAAGTTCGAGGTGTGTTTGTTGACTTTTCTCAATCAGTGTGTCGAAGGTCTTTGAATTGTACAACATTTATCAACATGTTTAGTCGTTTGAGCTTGGTTAATTTGGCCAAGAATAGCATGAGGACCACCTCAGTTCTGTATCCCCTGTCATCAGACTGACCTCTGACTCCTTGGAGGCCTTGTTGTTTTGTCCTGGTCCGGCCAGAGTCGTCAGACCACCAGCACCATGGTGATGAGAATGGGATGTAAGGCACATTCAGCCCTATTGGCTGGCTGCGACCCTCATCAGCTGACTGTTTTTACAGGAAACACAAGTGTGCCAAAACAAATAGCAACTAGATGTTTCATGAACGCCCCATGAAACCCAAGCTCAACTGTCTTTGTGGTGCGTTCAGGAACAGCTGGGACAAATCCTACTGATTCCACCTTTAAATTTAATAGTCGTTGAATTCTAATAATATGACATAAGCTTCAGTTAGCTTGACTTTATGGACAATGGACTTTACAGTGAAAAAAGGAGAAATCTCGTCTATAGTAGTTGAACTTTAATTCAGTTCTTGTGTTGAATCTTGTGCCGCGTCCACACACCACATTTCATGCCAATATGATCTTTATAGCAGAAGTTATACAACCAAAAAACACCAGAAGTCACAGGGTCGGATTGAAGAGATGGCGTTGATGTAATTTTAACGAAGCAACTGGGGGAAAAAAAGACAGTGATAACATAATATTCAAATAAGTGTATTTCATTTGTCTTGAAACATGTCATGTAACAAGAGAGCAGTGTGTCTGCATCAGAAGAACATCACCATTAGATAACAATCACAACAAACATCTCTGTGCAGCAGAATCAAGTTTATTACTTCATTCATTCACCATAATGAAATGTTGGCAGTCAACATTCCAACAACGTTCAGATCTGTACGTGTCACCACACAAACATTCAGGAGACGGGTTTCCAGCTGCGTTTGTGGAGACAAAAACAGGCATTTTAAGCCAAAACATGAACTTTTTCTAACTCTAACCAAGTGGTTGTTGTGTAGCAGAAGCACAGTGTTGTGTCAACATGACATTTCACATTAAACCTAAATCAATGTTTAATGCAGAGACATGAATTATGAACATTTATTTTCAGAGATTTTAAGAACAGATCAAAAAACATGTCGATCAGAAATCTTCTCTCTTAAACTTATAAAGAGGTTGATGGCACAGTGTATGAACCATGTTGGTTGATTAGAGAGGTGAGGTTGTTCCTGATATTTGAAAAATGACTCTGAAACTCTGAGTCAAATTTGGAGTAAAGAAGTTTCCAAAAACCCTTATTTATTTTTTCACAGGGACGAGAATTATACCTCGTTTCACATTTCTCACCCTTCATTACACAGAATGCATTGACCTCTGGATAAACAAACCAATGTAATTTTGGATAGGTGTTGTGACTCTTGTACTTCTCCAGCAAAACATCCAGGTTCTGCAGATACAAACTGATGGCAGCGTTGATCGCAGTAACATAGTCTGATCTACGTCTGCCGGCCTGAATGTTCAGTCGAGCCTCATGGATCAACATCTGGAGGTGGAAGGAGGCTCCATTGATCCAGATTTTGAAGCCCCGGGTGCTCATCTGTCCGTCATGCAGCAGGGAGTTTCTCAGGATGGTCAGGTGGTTGCTCAGCTGTGCTTCTAGTCTCCGTAGTTCCTCCCGTAATCGTTGCTCATTGCTCATGAAGGTGTGATGGCGCTTCACATACTCTGACATTGTGTCCCGGACAGCGTAACGTTTCTCCTCACCAAACACACGTCTCAGCAGGCTGTATGTATCCTTAGTCGGTCCGGCGGTGCTCTTCACGGCGATCTCCAAGATCATAGAAATCACCAATGCTCCAAGTCCAACAGCATTTGGGATTGAAGTCATCGGACCCAACCCTGATCCCAACCTGTCGATGAAGCCTGGAACTCTGTTGATCAGATCATTAGAGTAGGTCCGCAGCAAAACGTTTGAGTCGATGCCAGAATATTTCAGCAGAGACTCGTCCATGCCGATATCTGGTAAGAGGCAGGGCCGCCTTAGAGCAAATTCATAATTCTCACGAGCAAAGCGGTCGTAGTCTTCTTGTGAGTATCCAGAGCCCATGTTTCTCAAGCTGATGAAAGTGTGTTTGTACCAGCAGACTGAACACCAGGCAGCTCAGAATGTATGAACATAAAGTCCAACCAGCTCCCTCATTTAAAGCCAGAACCAACCAACCAGGTCTCTGCAAAGTTGGAGGTGTGTTTGTTGACTTTTCTTAGTCCAAATGTGTTGAAGGTCTTGGAATTGTACAACGTGTATTAAAATGTTATGTTGTTTGGGCTTGGTTATTTTGGCCAAGAATAGCATGAGAACCACCTCAGTACTGTATCCACTGTCATCAGACTGACCTCCATCTTCCTTCTTTTTTTGAGGCATAGATACCTTTATTTGACAGTGGTTAGACAGGAAAGGGGAGAGAGAGGGGTGTGACATGCAGTAAAGGTCCTCTGGCTGGATTCAAACCAGGGTCCACTGCGTACGTAGCATGCGCTCTAACCACTTGACTACCTGCGCAGCCCTGGCCTCCGTTTTCTTGGAGTCTGGCCAGAGTCGGCAGACTGCCAGCACAATGATGAGGGAATCGGGATGTAATGCACATTCAGCCCTATTGGTTGGCTGCATCCCTCCCAACATGGTGTCTTCTTTGTAACAGATGATACATAGCTAGCCATTTTGTATTCCTTTCCTTTTTGAAAGGGTTTTTTATTGGGCTTTTAAACAGCAGCCAATTCTGTGGGAGGCATTTTTTTATTTAATTTTCAAATATCTTTATTTGTTTTTTTCAGACACATACATGTGCATGTTGATCACAAAGTGAACAGTAGATCAGTGTGGGTGGGGCAGCATCCCTCAATCTAAGCAGAATTGGGCATCTGACCAGAAGCAAGGCAAAAGCAACCATATGTTGCTTACTAAGTGTCAGTTTTGGGTCACCACTAGCGGCAATGCCATATAGAGCTAGAGTGGGGCTAGGGGCGAAATCCCTGCCCAATATTTTAGATAAGGTATTGAAAACATTGTTCCAGAATATTTGTGTTTTGGGGCACAGCCAATACATGTGGAAGAGGGTACCATCGTTAATTATTATTGCATTTGTCACAGATTGGACTTAAACTAGGGTAAAAACTAGACGGCTTAGTCTTAGACATGTGAGCACGGTGGACAATTTTGAACTGACAGTGTCTTGCAAAGACTGACGTTTTGTTTATTGCCCGTAATATAGAGTACCACTGGTCATCAGACAAGGGTCCCAGATCCTGTTCCCAGGCCAATCTAATCACATCCAGGGACGCGCGCGACAATATTGATATTGTGGGCGGCCACTTTTAATTTCTTCAAAAGCTCATTTCCTGTTTGCAATTTTTTCCAGGGTGCTTTAGGGTCACCCAAAGAGTATATGTACCAAATTTTATGCTTATATGAGGTTTTTGGTGGGTTTTGAATTAGCT
Source organism: Sparus aurata (assembly GCF_900880675.1). Lineage (NCBI taxonomy): Eukaryota > Metazoa > Chordata > Actinopteri > Spariformes > Sparidae > Sparus > Sparus aurata. The sequence goes on along the minus strand of NC_044192.1, from coordinate 2,155,693 downwards.
GTCTATTGTATGGATGGTCATATTGAATTTCTTTAAAAACTCACTTCCTGTTCACAATTTTTGGGATTTATTTTCCAGGATGCTTGAGGGTCACTTAAAGACTATATATACCAGATTTCATGTTTTCATGAGGTTGTTTTGGTGGTTTTTGAATCAGCTGCCAAATGCATGGGCAGCCATTTTGAATTTCTTAAAAAAACTCACTTCCTGTTTGACATTTTTTTGGGCACCCCTTCTGGGATATCTTAGGATCACCCAAGGAACATCTATACCAAATTTTACGCTTTTATCCACCGTGTAAAGTTTTTCCATATAATCCCCACTACTAGAACAAAGACTGAATGCACAGACACGCTAACGAGGGGATCAGGAACAGGTGAGGAGAGTGAGGAGGGAGGAGAACAGGTGAGGTAACGAAGGGAAACACAGAGGGAAAAACAGAGGAGAACTGGAAAGACAGAAGAGACACTAAAGGGCATAAAGTCAAAATAAAAACAGAAAATATAACAAAAAGACATTTAAACAGCTTTTAAATCACTGAGCCAAGAACACAGCAAGCAAACAATCTGTGTGGTGTGAATTCAGTAAATATTAATATTCACCCTTAGATCCAAATAAATTATCTTATTGATAAATAAGAAAATGAAGTAGCGCAAACAGAAACAGAGCCCCGACAAACATTTTTAAAGAACTGATGAAACATTTGCCCTTAATTTTAAATACAACAATTGAAGATTCGACCAAATTAAAACAATTTTTGCAGCTCCGGCCAAAAGTAGAAAGCAACCTGATGGTGGATGACACTGACCTGAGTCCTTCATATTTGTCGACCACCATCTCAAAGAGTCAGTGTGCGCCAAGATGGGAAACCCAAAGTGTCAGTTATTTAACTTTAACCATTTTTTGAGACGCTTCAAATATAATTTTCAACCAATTCGTAGCCATTTTGCAAATTTGAAAAAAGAAAAAAAAACCCAATTAGGGTGAGTTCATTGAATGTGGGACACCTGAGCTCTTTGTTAAACCAATGAACCACAAGCTGTGATGTCATATTATCAACATCACATGACTTTTCCAAAATGTCTATTTAAATATTAGCACAGCGACCTTTAAAATGGAAGCTCTCCGTGTGACACAGTCGTCGTCTAATCATTAATAACATATAAAGTATGTTAGACGTGTTTCATTATTCCGGATGTTTTAACTTCTGACTGCTGGATGCAAAATCAGAGTCGGTAGCATGAAAGAGGCTCTGTGTGGTTTTAGAGAAGAAATTCAAACTCAGGATTTTAACATTTACATCAATGAATAAACAAGTTGTTCTCAGAGGAAAATAAGATCCCAGAACACTGTTTGAAGCTAGAAAGGTGGCAGGGTCCGCCACATATAAACACAGTAAAACAGTATAAAGTGTGCTGTCTGTTTGTTTATCAGTTAATGAAGATCTTTCTCAGCTCATTAACATTTCTTCACCTAAACTACAGACTGCTCCTTTAAGTTTGTAAGTCTCACTGATGTATTTGGACTCTTTCAGCAGTTCTGCTCTCTGAAACAGTCTCAGAACCAGCAGGTGGCAGCGTTTCCTCTGTCGTCCTCCACCTTCACAGCTCCGTGTTCACTTACTGCTCGACTCGCAGTGATTCAGCCGGGTGTGTCTCTGTTCTTCAGCGCTCGGCGATGAAGCAGATCTATGACGAGTCCAACAGCACACAGCGAGAAGGACTAAAGCAAACAGGCCCGTTCTGGAAACACACACAGTCCAAACACACACACACAGCCGTGTTTGTTTGCACTGATTTCTAAATCTCTGGGTTTCTCTCCCTCGCTCGGTGGACTTCAGTGTCGCCACCTCGTCGTTAACTGGACAGAAAACTAATCAGTAGGATTATTCAGAAAACTAGAAATTAGTGAGAAGCAAGAAAAGAAAGAATTTCTGTTAGTTTAACTTCACTGAACTTTTAACTAGTTATAAAACGGTCTAAATGTAACACTGATGTCTCAAACTGTATCATTATAGTTGCTCTTAAAGGTGCAGTATGTAAAAATTGGCCATGCAAACTGCCGCCTTTAGCTAGTTAGCTCAACTAGCCGTGCAGTTAGCAGCCCTTTTAAATAAAAAAAAGTACGGGGAGCTGCATTGTTGGTCCTGTTTATGTTCGGAGTTTGATTATTTAGCTTGTTTAAAAAAAAAAAACTTTCTCTGCTCATTAACATTTCTTCACCTAAACTACAGACTGCTCCTTTAAAGAGCTGTTTTTTTTTTCAGACTTCCTGAAAGAAATACATTTTTGTCCGACCAGAAAGAGCCGCTACATTCTCACCACATCCACCAGACTCCATTTACAAAAACAGTAATTTTACTGTCGTGAAACACTTCGTTAAAAATGTCTGTTTCATACTTTGACTTTCTGAACAATCTCTAACTCTGGTTTGGAAGAAATAAACTCTTGAATCAGCACATCAGACGTGTAAACATCGAGATGATTTCTCCGACTCTGTAAACGGAGTCTCAGGTGATTTGGTGGATTTTTCTGGTTAAATAAAAAAAA